>NW_022196903.1:93791743-93796856 GCF_008632895.1 Mastomys coucha
TCCCTCTCTCCCTCTCTCCCTCTCTCCCTCTCTCCCTCTCTCCCCCTCCTCCTGTCTCTCATGGGCATCATATCCTATGGATGAGTCTTATCAGTAAACCACAAGGTCCCACATGAAGCAGCTGTGTCCTCTTCCTCAAACACTTGCTTCAAGATCCAAGTTAACAATGATGGTGCCTGCCTGACTTCATCAGACCCCTTCCGCTTTCACACAGTGGAGCCTCCACTCAGTTACCTCAGCAAGAACTAGAATGAATGAGGATGTGACACTGAACCGGAAAACCCAGAGGTTCTCTGGCTTTATGCACATCTGGATACAAATGTCTCAACATCATCAATAGGCTAGGGTCCCCTCTCCACCCCTCTCTTTCCTTCCATTGCAGTTACCTTCTCTGGGCAAGCATCAACTCTCAACTCTCAGGGCTGCAGCTGCTCCAGCAGGGCAGTACGCAGTCCTTACAGCCTCAAGAACATGCGCATCCTCCACACGGTGCCAGTGAAAATGTGAGAGAGGACTACTCTTGGTGCTTCTTGGTCTTCGGGTTCCTAGAGCTCCTGACCTGATTTCTTTTCATGAGAAATTGTGATATGGAAGTGTAAGCCAAATAAACCCTTTGTTCTCTAAAGTGCTTTTGATCGTGGTGTTTGTCACAGCAACAGAAAACAAACCAGGACAGTCCCAGAAGAAGGAACTGGGACCCTTGGCAAGTGACAACTCTCAGAGTCTGTACACTCTCCTGGCCACCCAACATATTTCTAAAGAACTCCACAAGTTACAAGAACCTTTATTTATTTATTTATTATTTGAGAAAAGATCTCACGGTGTTGCCAAAGCTGGCTTTGAACTCCTGAATTCAAATAATCAACCCTTCTGCCTCACCATGACATTTCTCAAAACCCAAGAAAGTGGGTTGAAAGGCTGAACTACTGAGCTAAGAGCATTTCTGATCTGAAGCAGAAGCTACTACCTTAAAACTTAAAAAGCACTTAAAACTTAAAAAGCATATAAAACAGAATACATACCTAGAGCTGAGGCTGGCGAGAGCAGGAAGGTCGGTGGCACCCTTGCTCCTGTCTGTGTCCAGGTCTCTCTCGTCTTCTGCAAGCCACAGAGTGAATCTGAGTGTGTGTGTGTGTGTGTGTGTGTGTGTGTGTGTGTGTGTATCTTGTAAATTTATTTTTGCCAGCACCAGTGTACATATCTCAATGCTCACCTCTGCAGAACATATACAAAAAAAAAAAATTGGAATGAAAGTCTTTCTGACAAGATTGATTAAAATCTCATCTAAATCCTCAGTGCCTCTCTGCACTACTTTAGAAATCCAGTTGCCACTGTTTGCTGAAGGTAAGTGAGAAGCTGATAGAGAGGTGCTGTGCAGAAGTCACCTTCCTAGGACACAGCAGAAGTCGCCTTCCTAGGACACAGCAGAAGTAGCCTTTCTAGGACACATCTGAGCTGCTTCAAACACAGTGAACATGTCCATGCCTAATTCTAAGCACAGGCTTCTAGACCAAGTCTTGGTACATAGAAGCCCTTGGGTCAAATCTGGGCCACTGTCACGTATTGTCAATAAAGTTTTATTGGAGCAGGTCCCAAACCATTCATGTCCAGAGCATCTACATCTTACATATCTCTCTGTCATATGCATCAGAGAGGCAAAGAGCTGCCACAGAGACTACGTGGCTGACAGAGTCTGAAATGTTCACATCTGACTCTTCAAGCAAAACCTTGACAAAGCTCATTCTAAACTACCTTCAAGTGATGAGAAGGAAGGAAAGGAGCAGGTATCAGAGAGAAGGGGAGAGGAATAGAGCATATGCTTATATCTCTTAACTAGCACAGCAACCCATCATACTGCACAGATGCAGTATCAGGAAACTAAGACACCGAGGCATGGCAAGGAATGACTGGCTCAAGGTCAAGGTCACATGACCAGTAACTAATGGGGGTGGGATTTGAACTCATGTCTTTCTCACTCCAAAGGCCCAGCAGACCTCTTCTAGCACAGTAGTATCCTACCAGACTTCCTCATCCCAACACTGATCGCTGCTTTCAGAGAACTTGACTAGGTCACAACACCCGTCATCTGGGCATGCCTGTGTGGGGCTTTTCGAAGAGATTGACACTCAACAAGCAAGGTGAAGTAGGTGAAGCTCTGACCAGCATGGGTAGGAGAGCTGGAACTGCCCCTTCCCACCCACAGCACTTCTGACTCTCAGGCCCTAGAGTCAGACTATGATCTACACCATCAGCATTCTGCTTCTCAGGCCTTAGACTCCACACCAGCCTTTCTAGAGGACAGATGGTGGGATTCTCAGTCTCCTTATGTGTGAGCCAACGTCTTACAATAAACCTCTCAATTGCATGTGATATATAATGTATTGGGAGATGTGTGCATATGAGTGTGTATGCCTGAATACATTCATATGTGTATGTAGGCCTGCAGTCAACATAAGGTATCTTTCTTTATCATCTCCACCTTATTTCTTGAGACAAGATCTCAAAAAAAAAAAAAAAAAAAACTGGAGCCTATTGATTCAGCTAAGCTGGTTGTCCAGCAAACCGCAGAGATGCTCTTGTCTCCACCTGCCTATTCCATCCATGACAAATGGGTGACACCATGTCCAACTTTTTCTTTTCTAACATGGATTTGGGGCACTTAGCCTCAGGTCATTGTTGGACGGTAAAACCATGCCAGGAAGCTTGCTAAGGTAGATCAGGTTGAGACCCGGAGACTCAGTGGGCACACACCTGAGACTTAGGCGACTTCCCGCTCCTGCCAGATTCCCTGCCAGGGAAACATGCCACACTCCTCACATAAGGAACCGTGACCTGTGGTCACATAGGCCCAAAACAGAGTTCTTCACACTAATGAGGTACCCAGAGGCCTTGAAAGCTTAGCCAATGTCTTAGTCAGGGTTTCTCTTCCTGCACAAACATCATGACCAAGAAGCAAGTTGGGGAGGAAAGGGTTTATTGAGCTTACACTTCCACATTGCTGTTGATCACCAGACGAAGTCAGAACTGGAACTCAGGCAGGTCAGGAAGCAGGAGCTGACGCAGAGGCCATGGAGAGATGTTTCTTACTGGCTTGCTTCTCCTGGCTTGCTCAGCCTGCTCTCTTATAGAACCCAAGACTTGCAGCCCAGGGTTGGCACCACCCACATGGGGCCCTACCCCCTTGATCACTAATTGAGAAAATGCCCCACAGCTGGATCTCATGAAGGCCCTTCCCCAACCAAAGCTCCCTTCTCTGTGATAACTCCAGCCTGTGTCAAGTTGACACACAAAACAGCCAGTACAGCCAATAAGCTTCTCTTCTGAGACAGTCCTTCCTGCAAAAGGTATTTAATCTCAGGTCCACCCTGATAAGTGGGTGTGGTATGGCATGCATCCATTTTCCACCATGATCAGTCAATAAACAGTTTAGGACCATGGACTGTCTTTCATCAAGATCCTCTGTGGGGAGCCATGGAGAAGGCATTTGACTACAGTGCCGCAGCTTAATTCTCCTGTAGAAGGCCTCTCTGCCCCCATCAAGCTAAGGATATTCACCACTGAGGCAACCTGAGGTTCCCACTTCCCCTGGCCTGGGCTAGTTACTGTCCCCACCCCACCCCCACTCTATTCTTGGCTCTTCCAAGATTCCCAGCGGCACCTGGATGTCCAAGAGTCAGAGAACCCCCTCGCCCCAGCCTCACTGCAGCACACACACACACACACACACACACACACACACACACACACACTCCAACCAGCTCTAGCTTTCCCACATCTCAGACTGTACTTTCCCACTCCTGGCGAGGTGTCTCAGAGCTTCTTTACAGCCCAGCACCTGCCCCAAACTCCCCAAATTCAGCATCCCCAAGAGGGGAGTCATAGGTCATGACTCATGCTTGTGAGCCAAGTATTTTACCACTGAGTCATCTTCCCAGCCCACAATATCTTTATTAGATACAAGCAATATTTATTTCTGTAGATACTTTACATAGAGATATATAGAAATCTTATTCGCTCTGTGCCTCTAGAGAATCCTAATGCACTAGTCAAATAAAATTTTTCTTTAATATGGAAGTTTCTGGAATATTGTAAAAACTTGAAAGACAGTCCCTTTAACTCCATGAGAAGCCTTGTGCTCACTATATACACCAGGCTCTAATGAACTCGCAGAGCTGAGCTGATCAAGTCGAAACCCACAGAGTACCTACCTGTGCAGGAACTCTGGGACCTCAGCAACGAAGACTACATGGCTGTCACCGGAGCCACCTGAAAAACACATCAAGAGCTGAATGTTTCCTGACTGTCCTTTATCTCCTGCTGTGGCCATCCCACAGGTTACCCACCTTTTCCAAGCTCTACCTCCACCAACTAAAACATGGGAGCATTGAGAACACACAAAGCCTGGGGTTCTTCCAAATCGAAGTGAGAAAATTCACACAAGGCCTTGCTATGTGCCCCAGACACCACCATAGGTGCTCAATAAATGCTGCCTCCAAACCCCAGTCCTGAGTGGCCTCTGGTCGCTCCTAACCGAGCTTTATATCAGAATGTCGCTACACTTTACATTTTCTAATCTGATGAAAACAAGTCCATGCAGACTTGGCTCCCCACCTCAAAGCTTTGATCTGTTCGCTCTAGCAGCTCCTGAGCAGCAGGGACGGAGAAGACATATAAAATAGATTTTATTTTCTACATTTATAGACAATCTATTTCTCTCTATATAGAAATATAAAAATCACTTCTGAAAGGGCTGAGAGTGTGGCTCAGTTGGTAGAGAACTTGCCTGGCACGCATAAAGCCCTGAGTTTGATCCCCAACACCACATAAAAGGGCCAGTGGTACAAGACTGTGTGTAATCTTACCACTCTGGAGACACAGACAAGAGGATTGGAAACTCAAGGTCATCTTATTCTCAGTTAAACTTAGCCAGTTAAAGGCTGTCCTGGACTGCACAAGGCTCTATTGAAGAAAGAGGGGAAGAGGGGAAGGAAAGGAGAGAGAAAAGAACATAGAGAAGAAGAAAAGAGGGGAAGGGAGGAGAGGAGAGGGGAGAGGAGGGGAGGGAAGGGAAGAGAGGGGAGGAGAGGAGAGGAGAGGAGAGGGGAGGGGAGGG
>NW_022196903.1:93797072-93798483 GCF_008632895.1 Mastomys coucha
TGAAGGGAGGAGAGGGGAGGAGAGGGGAAGGAAGGGAGAAAAGGGAGAAAAGGAGAGGGGAGGGGAGGAGAGGGGGAGGAGAGGAGAGGGGAGGAGAGGAGAAAGAAGGAGAGGGGAGGGAAGGGAAACCAACTCTCCTGCACGCGATTTATACTCTCCTCCTTCCCCTGCTTCTCTATCTACAGAGATGTCACCATTGCCCTGAGCTTGATCCACTCTACACCTGTTCAAGGCCCAGTCCCTTACTTTTAACAAGTCACCTCCCCACCTCTCGACTTTCATGGCTTTCTATCAGTGGAGCCTGAGCCCATCTCTAACTAATCTCTTCTCTCCATTTCTTCTGCTCTCTGACTCAGCTGACCCAGATTCCAGCCAGGTGCTCAGGGGTCAAAGCCCAGACTGCTCATCTGGCCTTAAAACAGGTCCCTTCCCCAGACAGGCTTAACTCGACAGCCTCCCCTATGGCAGAGGCCATCAATCAGTTCAAGGGCCAGTCACAGGCACTGACAAATCAGATTGGAAGTCAGTAGTGCCAGGACTAAGCCCTTTACCTCTTGGTTGGACTCTTCTGCTGGGGCTGGGGCCACCACTGAACAATTGTCTACCCATGAGTGCAGTGATTCCACACCCGATGAATATCAGCCTCCCCAGGTCACACGGAAGCACTGACTATGCCCTACCATGGCTTTCATACTCTCTTCTTACCACCTAAACTGTCACTTTTGCCACACAGGGCCATGTGGAAGCCATCTTTCTCCATCAACCTGGATTGCCACAGTGTTTCTCTAGCATGTCTCTGTCCACACATAGAACTTTCATGTTTCAGCATGGACATATCACACCTTCCCAAGATGATGGCTTAGATGTACCTACATCCTCAACTCAACCTGCAGATGCTTACTGAGCTTCAGTGATTCTTTTCGTTTTTCTTATGAGAACCTCCAGATTGCAAAGCTATGTGTTTTTGGCTTCTTTTAGAGGACTGGGCCAGTCTAGCAGCTACCCTGGAACACCGTGTAAAATAGAAACCCTGCCCTCGGGAAGACGTGGGTGTTCAGATTCCCAGGACTTCCCAACCCAGCCTGTTTCAATCCTTTATACTCCTGGCCTGTCCTCCCTTGAGTTTGTATCTCTGCTTAGCAATTTGAGGGTAGAAAGTTGCCCCATTAATCTTGGTGCTGTGGGACTGTTAAAAGGACAGAAGAGCCAAGTCCTGGAGGGTTTCACTTCCCAGGAATGTGCACTGCATGCTCTCAAGTACGGGTGTGTGTATGTGTGTGTGTGTGTGTGTGTGTGTATGAAGTTACCATGAACTATTTCCTTTTCAGTAAAGCACAATACCGAGGTGTAGGATGCCGTCCCGCAGCTCCTACCTGCGTGGGTTTCCACGAACCGGGAATGTGAGGGACCT
>NW_022196903.1:93801793-93858280 GCF_008632895.1 Mastomys coucha
AGAGACTAGCTGTCAACTTGTAGTTTCGGTTTGAGAATCTCCGAGAGCACAGCAGGGCTTCCCACACCGAGGTACCTACTTTATAGGGATCTCAGAATGATTCAATGGGATGGTAGATGAAAAAGCACCTAAAATTGTGCCTGGTAGAGAGGAAGCCACTCAGTGCCAGCTTTACCTCCTAGGAGGAGCGCTAGGAGACACAGTGGGATGTTTCTCACAGAACTCAGCACATCTAACGGGCAAGTGCCCATGGTTAGTAGAAGAAAAAAAATATTAAATAATATTCCTAAGAGCTTCACAGAAACTTCAGGCCAACCCAGGTGAAAACCCATTGAAATGAAATTCCCACCATTTGGTTTCTGAATTAAATACTTGAGGGACTAGGAGAGACTATTGTATTGTGTCTACTTGAGCCTGTGACACATAGTGTACATGTATCTAAAGGGGAAAAAAAATCCCACTTCCCTGGGTTAAACAATGAAGACTGGTAGTTTGTCCAGCCAAACACACAAACCTTGGTTTCAATAAAACCATATGAATTCCAGGCAGTGGGTTCTTCAGAATTTCTGACCAGAGATGCGTGCATCCCTTTAGTTCTCTCTCTTGCCTTATTGTTCTACCTAAAACATCGAACATATGGGCCAAGAGGACAAAGTGGGTGCCTTTGTCTTGTCTCTGACTTTACAGACAGATTGCTTTGAATTCTTCCTACTTGTTATGCTGGCTGGGCCATCATACTCAGCCCTTATTATGTTGAAGTATGGTCCTTCTATTCCCAGTTTCCTCTGGGACTTCTATTGTGAAGGATGTGTCAAAGCTGGTTTCAAAAGGCCTAGGACGGTCATGTGATCTATCTCAGAGTCTACTCATTTGGTGTGTTATGTTTACTGCTTTCTTTAGCAATCTTTGCACTCTTGGAACAAAACCAACTGGATCATGCCCTGTGGTATTTTTACTGTGTTTTTGACATCAGTGATTACTGGAAATTTTTGTGTAATGCTCATCAGGGAAAATGTCCTACAGTTTGTGTGTGTGTGTGTGTGTGTGTGTGTGTGTGTGTGTGTCCTTCTCTGGGTTTGACATCATATTAATACTGAATCTCTGAGGAGCTAGAGAGATGGCTCAGCAGTAAAGAGCACACACAGCTCTTGCAGAGGACCTGGATTCTGTTTTAAGGCAACCAGGTACCTTTTTCTGGACTCCTTATTAACTGAATCCACATACACAAATTCTCATACACATATATACAGATAGTTAACATAAAACATATCTTTTGAAAGCACTGGTTTGATATAAGGAATTTGATAGCATCTCCTTGCTATTTATGGAATAGTTGGAGGGGTGTTAGTGTTTGTTTGTACCTATGTATATGTATACGTACACATGTATGTGTACGTGTACGTGTATGTGTATGTGTATGTATGTGTATGTATATGTGTATATGTGTGTTTGAGTGTGCTCACAGAGGCCAGGGTGTCATATCCCTTGGAGCTGAAGGGATGGCAACAGAGCAACCCAGTGTGGTACTAGGAGCCAAAATTTGAGTCCTCTGAAGAACAGCAAGTGCTCTTAACCATGGAGCCATCTCTCTAGCCCCTGGAGCATTGGTGTAGATCATGATCATCTACAGAATGTGGATCATAATAAAAATGATAGCCATATCCAAGTGCAGAGAAAATGGACAATCAACTTTCTAAAAACAGCTAGCTCTTTACAACATCATTCAGAAGAGAGCCACGACAGTAAATATTCAAGTCTTCTATGAACCTTAACTATAGTAAGGGGTTTGGATTAAAAAGTGATTGGGGGCTAGGAGATGGCCCAGTCAGTATAGTGTCTGTCTCTCAAACAAGAGAGCCTGTGACCAGACAGACCCCTACCATACATGTAAAAAGCAAGGCACAGCAGTATACAGATAGTGGGGAGGACGGAGACTCTAGCAGTGGGGAGGAAGAGGCAGGCACATATCTAAAACTCCGGACCTGCCAGCCTACCATAATCAATGAGGTCCAGATTCAGGGAACAACTCTGTCTCAAATAAATAAATAAATAAATAAATAAATAAATAAATAAATAAAATGATTAAATAAAGTATTGACCTCTGGCTGCCATGTATATGTACATACCTACATGAACATGCAACACACACAGACACACACACAGGCACACACACAGGCGCACACACACATGCACATACATGTTTCTCCAGGGTGGATACTTTATACATGAGATTTAGTTAACAGAAAGGAAGGTACTCAGTGTGGGAACTTTCCCTACCCCAAAACCCAACATCTGGAAGGGATTTCACACGCTTTCTAGTCAAGGTAGCTGCTCCCTTCTGGAATTGCTTTGGGGGTGACCTTGGGGAGAATAATGTCAATGAGCCATCATTTCCAGGCCAAAAATTCCCTCCCTTGTAATCCCAGGAGCTCTCCAGAACATCCAGCTATCTTTTGGGCACCTTTACCCAAGGGTCATGGTTCGACCGTGAGTTAGAGAAAGGTGAGCTATGATGACTTCTGAAAGCTCAAGTCTGACGTAACCTGAAATTCATGCGGCAACAACGCTCCTGGCCTCCGATTTGGAAAGATCTCCAAGGAAACCTTTCTCCAGGGCACCGAGCAAGCCAAGAGAGATTATGGCAGCTGAGCCAGGACCCCTGGTGAACACAGGGAGGTGATGACTGTTCAAGCATGAGATTTACAGTGGCCTGTGGAGAAAGAGAAAAAGGCAGAAGGGAGAAGCCAGTGAAAGCAGCCCCAGGGATGGCTGGCACCAGGCCAGGCCCGGGACCGAGAGTGATGTTAAACTGTTGCAGAGGGCCAGAGACCTAGGGCCTGGTTCCAGCCTGACTGATTCTTTCCTATTCACCTCTTTACTACACAGGAGGATTAGCTGGGCCTGGCTGTCCTCCATAGCGTAGGAGTGGGGATTAACTTGGCGATCAGATCTGAACACTTTCTCTGTCAGGCTACACATGCAGAAAGCTTGGGTGAGGCTATAGGGCAGCAGGGTAGAATGGTGGGCTGTGGCCAGTCAAGGTGCCCACTTCCAGTGCACTGCGTGTCTAGTATAGCTATGAGTCCACACACATCTGGTCTGACTTGGCCAAGGTCAAATTTGCTCTAAGTATCTCAAGACTCCTATTCTAAAATGAATCTGGTAAAGCCACAGTCATGTCTAACTACAAAGAAAATGAGGGTCTGGGGAGATGCCTCAGTTGGACCAGAGTTCAATCCCCAAAAGTCATGTAAAATAAGCTGGCCATGGTGTCGTGAACTGGAAGTCCCAGTTCTGAGACAGGCAGCCTTGGAGCTCACTGGCCGGCCAGCCAGACTCTTCTACTTAGCAAGTTTCAGGCCAGTCAGAGACCTTGTCTCCAAGAATCAAAGTAAATGGCACCTGAAAAATGTCAATCAAGCTTGTCCTCTGTCCACTTTTAGACTTGTGAACACCCACGTGTGCACATTTAAATACACATGCATGCCTGTGATCATAAAGGGAAATGGCATCACAGATTGCATGAATTAAGAACATGAGGTTTGCAATGATCTGAGGGGTGGGTCCCCTGCTTCGTCTTTAGGAGTCTTTGTTCTATGGTTTGTGCTTCTAGCCATGAGAATCAAAAGATTCTGTTGGTTTATGCAAACTTTATTTGGCCAAAGCATATATACTATTTAGAAAGGTCTCCGATATAAGAGGTTAGTGGAGTTATTATTTTTTTTTCCTGCAAAAGGCCACACAAATGTTTTTTGCTTTGCAGCATAGAGGTCCCAGCTCCACCATTTCAGAAGAGCAGCGCTGTTGTGAGCATAGCTGAGTCTGTGTGAGCCCCACTTTACCTGGGCTGCAGTGTGGTGGCCCCTGACCTGTGACATTTGTGTGGATCATTCCTTCCCTCTGCTGTGGAAACACCTATGATAGATGACCTGACACCTCTGGGATACGGCAGGAAGAATCAGTGCACAAAGATGCTCATGTCTTGATCCTACCTGGGAAGAAGGTGTGACCTCACACAGCCAAAGGGACTGGAAAATGTGATTAAAGGTACAGCACTAGTCATAGAAGCATTATCTGGGAGGGTCTTTTAAAGAACAGAGACAGAGGATGGCAGGACACGGGTGTTGGGACCCGAGTGGTGGTTAGAGAGGAGCATGAGAGCCACCATGCAGCCTCTGAGGTTGAGGCAATCTGAGTTGAGAGATATGGTAGCTTCTAGAAGCTGGGAAGGTGTGATGGTTCAAAAATGACTGTCAACTTGACAGGATCTAGAGTTACCTAGGAGACCAGTCTCCAGGCATATCCAAGAGGGATCTAGGTTAGGTTAATTGAGTTAGACAGACCAGCACTAGATATGAGTGGCACTATTCCACGGACTGATATCCCAAACTAAATAAAAAGAAGAAAAGCAAGCTTAGCCCCAGCCCCCTTCACACACACACACACACACACACACACAAAACCTCTGCTTCCTAGCCATGGCTGCCACCTAATGCTCCTGCTGCCATGTCTTGCCTGACATGATGGACTGTGCTCTCAAATTGTGAGCCAGAGCAAAGCCTTCCTTCCTTAAGCTGCCTTGTCTACCTTTGTAGGGTTTTGTCATGGAAACGGGACAAGTAACCAAGACAAAAGGAAACAAAAGGCTCCCTGGAGCCTCCAAAGGAACCCAGCCTGTTAGCTGTGGACTTTAGGTTTCTGACCTCTGGGAACTGCACTGAGCTAAGCTGCTCCCTTTGCGGCACTTTATTATTGTGCAAAAATAGAAATGAACGCAGCAGTGGAGCAGAAGGAATAAGCACTACATTTCCTTTCTAAAACCTCAAACTTAGGAAGCTGAGTACTCTTACCCCTTGGTTTGGACACTGATGGCTGCTTGATTCTAAGCAACACCTTGATTTGGTCCCCATCTGTTAATGTGAAGGCATAGCGGCTCCAACTGTTGCCTTAATCTAGCATCCTAACTTCCACCTAACGAGACACTAACCAGCAAAGTCCTTATCACTGAACATGTATCACAGGACCAGCAGGAAGATGGCCAGGGAAGTCAACCAGGGTTTAGAAACTCATGGAAAGGCACCGCAGAGAGGAGAGGTCACCTCACTGTCTTAGTCGGTTTTCTATTACTGTGATAAGAATCCATGGCCAAAGTATCTTATAAAAGAGTGTTTAATCTGGGGCTTATGGTTCCAGAGGGTTAGCATCCATGACCATCATGATGGGGAGCTCAGCAGTGGGGGGAGGGGAGGAGAGAGAGAGGGGAAGAGGAAGGGAGAGAGAGAGAGGGGAAGAGGGAGGGAGGGAGGAAGGGAGGGTTAGCATCCATGACCATCATGATGGGGAGCTCAGCAGTGGGGGGGGGAGGGAGAGAGAGGGAAAGAGGGAGGGAGGGGGAGAGAGATAGACAGAGAGAGAGACAGAGACAGAGACAGAGACAGACAGAGAGAGAATATGAGAATACTGGGAATGGCTTGGGCTTTTGACAGCTCAAAGCATAGCCCAAATAGTTCCACCAGCTGGGATCCAAGCATTCAAATAGATGAGCCTATGGGGGCCATTCTCACTCAAACCACCATACTCGCCAAACCCAGCCTTCTGAAACAAATGGAGAGGTTGGGAAAAGATGAACAATTCAACTTCAACAATTTCAAATCAACTGATAGTGATGTGAAAAAAAATTACAGAAAAGCTTTATTTTTATGTGTGTGCCCGCTCGTCTGTATGTGTATCACCTGCTTGCAGGTTCATGTGGAAGCCAGAAGAGGGTTGTAGATCCTCTTGAGGTATAGTTGAAAGTATGTAAGATGCCTGATGTCCTGATGTTGGTACTGGAAACTGAATCTGAGTCTTCTACGGGAGCCGGAAGTGCTCTTAAACACTAAGCCATCTCTCCAGTTCCCAGTTCAGAATCTATTCAAGTTACCGACCTCTCAGAAGAAAACAAATCTCTAGCCACTCAATGAGCCTATTCAGTAGAAACCTCTGGCTTCTCTATGTTTCTTTTAGGAATTCTAGAAATTTCAGTAATAATAGTAGCCTGGGTATTTGCCACTACTCTCTGAAGATCCACACTGCGTACTTTCTCAACTGCCTTTACTTACAAGGTCCATAGTTTGGAACTGAATATCCCCCGAAGGCCCATGTTTTGAAAGTTTGGTGCCCAGCCTGTGGTGCCAGTACAAGGTGGTGACAATTTCAGACAGTTTCATCACAGCTGTGCCCACAGGACTACTGGGACCCTCCTCTTTCTCCCTTCCCTTTTTAGACACCATGGGCTGAGCAGCTTTGTTCCTCCAAGTGATCCTCGCAGTGATGTACCACCCTGACACAGGCCAAAGCCATGGGCCAGCTATCACGGACACTGAAACATGAGCCAACATCAACCTTTCCTACTTATAAGTTGTTCATCACTGGTGTTTTGTAAAATGATGGAAAGCTAACTGATATCGCTAGGCTGCTGCCTAGCCCCCTCAACCCACCCTCCACCAATTTCCACTGCGCTCTGGGTTCTTAATAAGGTCACAAACATGTAACCAGAGAACACCTGAGGGAGAGGGGAGAATAGTCATGGGAGGGATATTCCCAGCATTTCTCTTGAAAACCACCACCTGTGGGTGGCCATCCAGCAAGCCCCTGGGTTTCATCTGGCTCTGCCTCTTCAGCACTAGAATTACAGGCACATGTCACTACATCTGGTTTCTGGGTATGGAACTCGAGCCCCAGCTTGCATATCAAGCCCTTTGCCAACTGAGCAAGCTCTCAGCTCCTAACAGTCTCTTTATTAAGCTTGCCCAACAATTCGCAATCAGAGTCTGCCATGTGCTTCCCGCTGAGACCTCACCGACATAAATGACATGAACTTCATCAAGCACCTGCTGTAAGCTCTGCAGCCACTGTCATTTAATACCAAATCCCCCCACGAATTCCAAGTGGTGTGCATGACAGGTGCAGTGTACAGACGAGGATTCTAAAGCTCGGAGAAGTCACAGTCACACAGCTAAAGGCAATCCGGCAAGAATGGATCTCTGACCTCTTAAGCCCTACTATGCATGTTCAGCTGCAGTGCTGACAGACATGACAACAGCCCTCACAGTTTCCACACACAATTAGCACACCACTAGAATCTTTTCAGAGGCTTTCTCCAGCATCAAATCTAACAACGTGCTTAGAGTCAGTCCTGTGTCCTATGAGAACGGACAGTGTTATAAGTGGTGATCCTCCGAGACGCTCATACCAAGCAGCCTGGCCTCGCCTTTTTCAGACAGGCTAAAAACATTTGGCATCTGTGCAGTCTATAATTGGTGGTGGGTGAGGAGGAATGAGAGAGCCAGAGAAAGAGGCAAAGGAGTGGAAAGGTCTAGACAGGCAGGTCAGGCTTAAACATCAAATTGCAGTCCAGCTTTGGTGGCTTTGATGTTTGGCAGGGGGGTGGCAGCCACACATGCAGAGGTCTGACCTTTGAAATAGAGAGTGGCTTTTGCAGACAGGACCTCTGCCTGCAAAATGGGCCTGGGGTGAGCTCTAGAAAGAGACTTATGTCTACCAATCAGAATAGCCAGAGAGGTTTTGTCTTCAAACCAAGGTTCTCTAGACTCTACTAGTGCCATCAAAGATCTGTGTGTGCATGCATGTGTGTGCATGCATGTGTGTGCATACATGTGTGTGCATGCATGTGTGTGTGGGGGGGGTATGTATATATTTATGTGGGCCAGGGGTTGATGTTGTATCTCTTCCTTAATCACTTTCCACCTCTCTTATTGAACCCAGAGCTCACCAAATTGGCTAAACTGGAAGGCCAAGGATCTTGATGCTTGCCTCCTCAGTTCCGGGATTATACCTAGCCACTATACCTAGCTTTTATATGCTTGCTTGGGACTGAACTGGTTCGGGTGTGTGCACAGCAAGCACTTTACAAACTGAGCCATCATTCCTAACATCTCATCAGAGATCTCTGTGGTTTTAATTTTCTCTTTTAAAACATGGTTGACTGGGTGTTTATGAAGATGTCCTTGAGACTCCAATGAGCATGCTCAATCGACTCCATCCAAGGGGACCCTGGATGAAGCAGTGTGAACTTGACTAGTAGTTTCAGTGAGATCCACTGTCTCCTTCCAACTCTTACTAACCTAAGCAAAGAGGAACTCATCAGAGGGATGTCAAAGAGTTGGAGAATGTATGGGGAGATTCACAGAACCTGTGGGGAATGGGCTTGAGATGGGCTGAACCCACAGGAAGGAGGGATGCTTCCTGGAACTAGAAATGATCTGATACATAACCCTAGCCCTGCCTTGAAAGTTTGTCATGTGGTCCCCACTCTGGAATGTCCAAGTGAGCCAAGGAAGCACTCAAGACTCAGCCAAGGTTCCCAACTTCCCTCTACTACCTGTATTCATAACTAGAGGCTGGACCTGCATTTCCAGTGGGAAGGGGTAGCTAAGAGTTGTCATTGGCAGTGGATGCTGTCAGCATGCTCCCTTCACCCTAAAGCCTCCATCCTCACTCATAGATCAATGGCTCATTTTTGTATCCAGAGTGCCATCTAAATCAGGGGAGCCTGGGCTTAGATGATCAATAGCCAGGCATCCTCCTTCTGAACTCCAATGTGGCCCACCTACTTTCTCATATTCCTATAGGTCTTAGGAGCCATGGGGATGATGCCCACAGCCATCACTGTATATCCATGCCCATGAGAAATCCTAGCTGCTTCCCATCCATACTGCCAATGAAGGACATCCTGCATCTCCTTCCCAATCATATTCTAACCCCAGAAAGTCCAGGGATGGGGATGAAGGTTTTATCTAGACATTCTTCTCATGGAAGAGTAGAGGCTGATGGGAAATAGGGCCATGAGTTAAAGGAAGGGATTGATCACCAAGCACAAGTGGCTAGCAGTCCCCATATCCAATGAGAATCTGAGTCAAGGGGGTTTGTTTTGTTTTTAAGACTTCTTATAGAGGAAAAAAATCATGACTGTTTCCTACTGAAACTTTTATTTTGTTGTTTTCTTTCAAGATCAGAAGCCTTCTCCAGCTGTAGCCTCCATATATACACATGCAAACACACAGGCATGCTATGTACTCATGTGTATAGAGACCACAGCTCAACAGTGGGTACCTTTCCTTAGGACAGGGTCTCTTAATGCCCTGAAACTTGCCAGGTAGACAAGACTGGCTGGCCAGAGAGGCCCAAGGATCTGCCTGGCTCTATTTCCCCAGCATAGGGATTGCAAGCAAACACTATTGTACATGCCTTGTTGACATGGGTTCTGGGAAGCCAACTCAATTCCTTGTGATTGCCTGAATCATTCCTTCAGTCCTATATATTTCATAGGTACACTTATATTTTTCATTACCTATGTTACAAACAGTCCTTCCAATTGTCCAAATGTAGGGAAACAACAGTAAGGGTCTGTGAATCAAAACTATGGACACCACCACTTACCAAGTAGTTTGACCTGGAGCCCCCCTCATGAGGCCACAGTCATCTGTCTGATGTACTCTATCCAGATGAGACATCTAACTCCCAGCTGCACTCTTTGTAAGGCTGTGGGCAACAGGCCTTAGCTCCTCCTAGCATAAGCTTTCCTTGTAAGACAGTTTGGGTGTGGTACTGTCACCTTTAAATCACTGTGACAGGATGCCTGGCTTGAAAAAAAAAAAAATTAAAGAAAATGTTTCCTGTACTCACGGCTTTAGAGTACTCAGTCCACTGAGGTGTGGGTTCTCAGCCAAGGAGGGTACCTCCCACCATGACCACTGGGAGGCAAAGGTTATGCAGGCTCATGGTTATCTTCCTTCTTTCCCTTACTTCATTCTGCTCAGGCCCCAGCCCAATGGGAGAGTGTACCTATACATTCTCAAGTGAGTCTTCCCCCTCAGTTAGAAGCCTTTGTGAACAACTCTTCCCAGACACATGGAGAGGTGGGCCTCAGTCTACTCAAGTGATTCCAAATCCTATCAATGTCACTATGAAGATAAACTATGACCAGAGTCCTCCCAGCACACAGCCCAGAGGAAGGTCCAGAAAGGCATGAGATGGGAGTAGGGGGGATACAGAGGTGACTTTTGTGGCCTTATCTCAGGTGACAGAAGACAGCTGGTTCTAATATGTGATTGTACAGCAGAACATGAATATCAGGATCAGGGAAATGCTGGGCCTCTGAGAGGCTCCGTGATACAGAGTTCTTAATCACTGTCAGTTTTTGGATGATCTCATGAATCAGAATGACAAATGAACAGTCCTGCTACAGAGCAGTCAGTAACAGAATCAGGAGCTCCCGCCCCCAGCATCCTCCCATCTAGCAGGTTCACAACTCACAACAAAATGCAGAGGCTCTGGACTCAGCATCTAGCTCACTCACGCTGTGAGAAAAGAGGACATGCATACAGCTCATCCCTCTTGCGCTGTGATTCTGGCCTGGAGTCAGCCAGTTCCCAGAGATGGCAGCGAACTGTGACGCATGCTGGGCAGGCTTGTTCTGGAACCATCATGCCTTCCTGCCAGATCTCCCCAGTTGACCCCTGCAGGGATCAGGGGCTCAGCTCCAGCATGAAGTAGGCAGAAGAAGCATGCCTCCGTGTACCCACAGAGATCTAATGAAAACAGCCATATGCTGCAGAAGCTGCTGCACAAATTCCAGCACAGCAGAAAAAGTCTCATGCCAGCCTTGGCATGCCACATTTCCATGAGGAAGATGGGTGACCCTCTCAACCCAAATAAAAAGGAGTACTCAAAGCATGAAGGGGCCATGGACATTTTAGAACTTGTCCCTTGCCCTCCAGACCATAAGTCCAGAGTTAG
The DNA here is from genome assembly GCF_008632895.1 of Mastomys coucha. NCBI lineage: Eukaryota > Metazoa > Chordata > Mammalia > Rodentia > Muridae > Mastomys > Mastomys coucha. Next base: position 93,812,594 of record NW_022196903.1, read on the forward strand.
AAGGGTGTGGAGAGGGGCTGAAGTGCTCTGTACTCACAAAGTACATAGGAAGCCCATGCATCACCGACTCTACTGACCTCCAGCTCAAGCAGAGATGACAAGGCACAGCCCCTTACAGCAGGTAAGTCTCTCTGGTCTGTGTTTTCTTCCTCATATCCACTCCTCTGATACCTAACCTCATTTCTGCATCTCACAGGATTCTGTGATGACATAGGATCCACAGGATTTAGGACCAACACCCATCTCCAAAGCCTTCATTTAGCAACCCTACAAAGTCTTTTTGCTCACTTCAAAAGACGGGCTTAAGGGCCCTGGGATAAGATATAGACATGTCTAAGGACTTGAGTCTATAATGCCTACCTGATGTCCCATTGTCTGTTTGTAAAGGAAATGCATAGTAAAGTATCTTGAGGTCCCTGTGCAAAGCAGGTCTCCCTTCTGGGCCTGGGTCCAACTGTATATGACTTAAGGAGTATTTGGATTCCTAAACACTGTGGGTCTCCCTGCCTTCCCACTGGACTGCCCCCTCCCACTCACTTTATTCAGGACGGCTGCATATGTGGGGATGATGTAGGGATAGGGTCACTATAGCCCTACCCTGATTAGAGGTGGGATGATGGGATGTTGTGGCCCTCTAGGCCATGAGCCCTGAGGGAAAGAGGCTAAAAGCAAGCCCCAAGCCTTTGCTTTAAACCATCAAAACCAGGCTTTTGTCTCTGGTCAGAAGGGGAGGAAGAAGCCAGCCATCTTGGCAGCTCACCATCTTTAGTATTTGGTTGTGGTCCCTTTCCCTGTCAGAGTGCCTATCAGGGCCTCCATCTAACTCCTAGTCTCTCACTACCAGACACTACTGGTGTCCTTATCACCAGTATAATTCAAAGAACCATAGTTAATGCCAAAGCTTTCTTGTCACCTGTGTTAGACATGAAAGGTGACTCCCAGAAGCCCCTCCGATCAATAATTTGGTTTTCCTTGGAGATAACCTGGCAGGAATTCAGACTCACAGCATGATGGCAGCAATGACAGGCCAACTTGAACCCATGGTGAAAGTCAGGAGCCAGGGAGAGACCTTGGGAAAGCAGAGACCTTGCTGTGCAGACCAGGGCTCCAGACACTTGGAACTCTCAGTGCTTAGACCAGGAGAGCCCAGGCCAAAGTGAAAGGTCTCAGTGGGTACTAGTCAGGTTCCCAGAATGGCATACACAAAGGAGATGCAAGCATTGTGCCAGTTCTTCAGAGGGCCATGCACCTCCTGGTCCAGCACCTTGAGCTTAACAGTTCTCTCCCATTCTTGGGAGTGTTTTCTTTTCTTTTTTTTTTTTTTTAAATAAATTATTTCTATTTCTGTTCATGTGTCCTTGATCCAACTCATTGCCTTGGACTTAAGAACCTGAATCTTTTAACAATGCCCCGAGGATACTCTGCCAGGTACCTGAGGACTCAGACCCATGGTCAACCAGATTAGGTTATTAAAGTCAGGGCCAATTGTATCAGATTCCTAGTTGGCATCCCCAAAGTGCCTACTGTCTGTCTTCATTGTATGTGTAGAACCTAATGGCTCACAGGTGCTGGGAAATCTGGCTTTTAAGTTGGGCATTCTCAGGAAGAACCTGAATGTCCTTGTGAGGGTCGAAATACACTCAGTAATGGCTTTGGTAATGAACTGAGTCCACAGTTAGGTTGCTGTCACTGAGCTGAAATTTGTTCGAAATGAAAAATGTCACCAAAGACCAGAGAAATTTAATCTGATCAGATGAGAGTGGTTCACCTGCCCCAGAATGTAGAATTGTAGGCATCTGAGACTATGTCCTGCCCCTCTGTATCCACAGTGTAGTCAGAAAGCAGAACAGAATAAAATGGCCTGGTATATACCCAGCACTGAGAAGGGTTGGAGCCTATCCAATGCTCATTCAGTTCCTGTACAAATACCATGGACAGGTGGACCTCCTGAGGTACATGGCCCTGAGATTTCCAACCGAAAAGCTCTTTGACATTAACCAAAGACTGGTGTGCACAGGTAGCACAGATTGTCTGTGGCGTTAGGAAACCTCCCCAAGGTCCTTATAGAATCAGTATGAATTCTAGAGGCACGACAATGGTACCATCTCTGTAGACCTGGACCCAGGGCTAGAGCAGAGTCCACCGTGACATGCCTTCATGTCTTCAAAGAGACGGGGTGATGGGGGAATAAAGGGCAGAACAATCAGCACCCCGAAACCAGCCTTCTCCAATTTTCTTTTTTAAGATTTATTTTTATATTTTAATTATCTGTATGCATGCGTGCCTGCAGAAGAAGAATGTACACATGAGTGTAGGTATCTATTAGAGCCAGAAGAAGATATTAGATCCCCTGGATCTACAGTTACAGGCAAGAGCCTGACATGGATGCTAGGAACTGAATTTGAGTCTTCTGAAAAAAGTAGAATGTGATCTTAATTGCTAAGCCATCTCCTCAGCCCCTCTCCATCTTTCATGCAGATGGAAGGCCCCAACATGCTGCAGGTCTTGTAAACCATTGATTCTAAATCTTGTTAAACAGTAGATCTGAAGCAGGACCTGAAAATGGTCATTTCTTTTCCTTCTTTCCTTTCTCCCTTCCCTTTTAAAACAGGGACTTACTATATAGCCCCGTAGCTAAGACTAGCCTCCAACACATGATCCTCTTGCCCCAGCAGCCTGCTCAAGGGTACTGGGATTACAGGCAGAGGCCATCATCCCTGTGGAAGCCAGCCTTCCTAACAAGCTCTGGGCCACACTGATAATTCACAGACCATACTCAGAGCAGTGGGTCTATCTCAGTATCTACATTGAGGTGCAGCCTGCATTGGAAACTTGTCAAATCACCACTCTTATGGGAATGAGTGGGACAGGGACTGGGAGAGGCTAAGAGATGACTTTGTGAAGGAGAAGCAATACACTCCTAGAGGCCACTTTCCAAGTCAGCACCCAGCCTGTAAGCGCTTGGCCTCTATGACAGAGATGACAGGGCAGTGAAGAACAATGTATGACATATGCCAAGATCCTAAGGATCTTGGACTACCACTAGGAGACTCCCAACTGGAGCCATTTGGAGGCATCCCAGTATGACCATACACCATGTGTAAGTAGGAATGCTTTTTACTATTGGTGTAACTGCTACTAGCAGTGGTCTGGGTGCCTGCCAGCCTATGCTCTGCCTCCCTAGGTGTCATGGGCTTCCTTGGCAGATATCTACCTCACTGGGGACTTTCTGGACACTTCTGCTCACTCAAACAATCTCATGTGGTCTCCAAAGGTTCAGCATTGTTTGTTTTAAAGCCAGAATACACTGTTGTATTGAGATCTTGCCTTCCCTTTCCTAAGAAGGCACTCCAGAGGCTGCAGGTAATTTCCCTAGAGCTGGGCAGCCAAGAAGGGGAATAAATGTGGATTCTGATTTTTCCTCTGACATCCAGGGCTGAGGCCACTGGATCCTTTTTCTGGATTTTCTGTTCTGGGCTCTTTGATGGCCATTCCCCAAAGCTTATTATTGGGCAAGGATGTTCGTAGAGGTTAAAAACTTGTTCACTGACCCTGAGTCTCCTGCCTCTTTAATATTAGCCAGACTTAGAAATTCATTTCTAGCAATAGAATGTCATGTTGGGTTAGTTCCCAGGTGGGCTAGAAAGTAGGATCCAAATTTGTCCTGGTTGTTGCTTGGAGCCCTGGCCATGGCGACCATTATGGTGCTATAAGGAAACCAAGCATGAGAAGATAAGTAGGTTTGCCAAGCAATAGTGTCAACAGAGGAGCCAGCTAACAGCAGCATCCTCAGCAGACAGAGTGAGCGGACCCTGAGCCGTACCTGGCCCCTGACCTCAGATTCACTCTAGCACTGACATATCAGGCTATGATTCCTGAGAACTGCCCAGTCTACACTCATGAGCCATATGATGGGTATTTTTTATATATATATAAGGTATCAAGTTTGGTGGGTACTACCCAGCATTAGAGAACTTCAGAGTGGATGCTGGTTCTTTGGAAACCCAGTGGTGCTCTCCCTGGTACCCAGTTCCTGGTCATAGGCAGTTAGTTCCGGTGCAGCTTCCTCTTTCTCTTAGGTCTTCTGTGAAACACCTGGCCTATGACTTCCACTGCTGAGTCCCTGTCACAGGCTCAAACCTCTGACCCTCCCCCATCCCTAAGCCTGCATAGCTCCCACAAAGAAATAACTGAAGGTAGAAAAGGAGGAGCAGAATTTGATGACCCTATCCTAAAAATGATGTGTACCAAGGTAACAGTTACAGATGCCCCAGTAGCTTCCAACGGTGGCTCCTTCAGAATCTCCCCCTCTCAAGCACACCATCATCCTCTCCTGACTTGCAGAGACAGCCTTCTTGGCTGCCTTTCGCAATTGATTCAGGGATGAAAGTACATTTGGATACTCAGCCTGATCTGGGAACCTAGTGCCTGGGCTTAGCCTAAAGGGAGGGCTTCCTGTGGTGTTTATTTTACATTACTTTACCATTTGTTGAACTTATTCAATAAGAAGCTTTCACAGTTCAAATATTTAATATTTGTGTTTAAGCATAAGATCACACAACTTCTAAAAGTTTAGCCTTGGCTCTTAGAGGCTGCTACAGACGACCCCAGTATATTATGTGGAGACATAAAGAACTCTTGTCCTGGGCACTGAAGCAATGGCTCAGCTGTTGGGGCCACTTGTTGCTCTTGCAGAGGACCCAGGGTTCAGTTCCCAGCATCCACACCAGGAAGCTCATGAACACTTGTAAGTTTTAGGGAGCCCAGGGGATCCAGTGCCTTCTTCTTGGCCCCCAAAGGCACTGTACATACATAGTGCACATCCAGACAAGCAGGCACATATACATACACGTGCACGTACACATACACAAATTAAATCTTTCCTTTTCAAAGAACCTGGCCCATGAGAATTAGAGAGATATACTGTCTTCCTTATGCCTCCCATAAAGTGTGCACAATTGCAATTTCCCCAAATTCTTGGAGATGTTAAGCACTCAAAGGATGATTCGGATGTTTCTGGGAGGGTAGACAATGTCCTGAGGAATGATGGGAAGGGGGGACTGGGGGGACACATTGTCCCAAGGAAAGCACATGTTTTTGGCAGGCTTCCCCCTTCTCCTTATGCCCACTCTCTGCCACTCTGCCCAGGCCTCAGCTAGCACAGGGCATCATCCCTGAGGGAGAAGCCCAGGAAAATCCTGATGGCTGTCAACACCAAGCTTTTAATCTCCCTCTGCAAAGATCAGGCCCACCAGGCTAGTACAATCTTATCAGAAGTTGATGACAGCCAGAATCAAGAGAGGAAACGAAGGTGGCTTATCTCTCTCCCTTGCATCCAGCTGGAAGGTGAGCTGTTTGTTCTCAGGAGGAGGGCAGAGAACCATGGGTCACTGTACTTGGGGGGTTGTCCCTGGGAAGGAGGAGTTCTCCAGGCTGAGGGCAGAGGAGAATTTGTGTGTTTTAGAGTCATCAGCACGTGCCTGTGAGTGAGGTAGACAGAAAGATCATCAGTACTTCGCAGAGGATGCCAAGGAAACATCTTGCTAGGAGTCCCAGAGCAATAGACACAAACATGGGTCTTTCAGCTGAATGAGCGGAGCAGTTGCCGTCATCTTCAAACTTGACCCTCTCCCCACTTTGAAAGAGAAGAAAGGGGTGTTCACCTAGATCAGATGCCTCAGGAGGGGCAGCCAGGCCTCCACAAGCAAAGTGAGTCCCCAGAGAAGGGATACATTCTTTCTAAGATGGGGGCATTGATTTCTGTGTAGGCAAAAAGAGATGAAACAGGGAGCCAGTTGAGTTGCGGAAGGGTTGTAAATAATCAAAAGAGGGCAGCAAGAACGAGGGCAGCTGGCATACCTGACCATGTTCTTGTTATGAGTAGGTGAGTGGAAAGGGAAGGCAGAGAGAGCAGAGCACTGGCAATTACTGGGCACGGCAGCTGAGTCTAAGGACTTCCACAGAGAGCATCTCTCCCATTTGTTCCCATGACAACGAGGCCCAGCCTTTCTTCTAGGCATTGGGATGAGAAGCAAATGAGGAAGATCAAAGGCAGTGACCATGGTAGTAGTTTCCGCCACTGTCCTCTATCACCCAGTGTGCAAACAGGGGTAACCATTGGTGATTATTGGGGAGAGCCATCACTGAAGATGTCACTCCCCTACCTAGTAGGCCGAGCTCAGAGACAACCAGATCACACCAAGAGCCACCCCAAGAAAGCAACTCTATAGCCTCACAGCCCCTCTCCATCTAATCCAGGCTTTCATGAGCTAAAGTCTAGGTCTGATATGTGTAAAACTTGGACACGTGACCTAACTACTCTCACCCAGCCAACATCCTCACCTGTTCTCATAAGCATCAGATGATGGTGGTGGTGTTAGCAATGTCATTATTCAAAGAATAGGCTATGTGAGTCACCTACAAACAGAAGATCATGCCTGGCTGTGAGCCCCATATTTGAGGACCCATGTTCATTGTTCTTTATATAAGCAGTGTTTTGATCTCAGCTCTGATCATACATCTTTCTTGGGACCATTGTTTGCCTGAGACTAGTATGTGGAGAAGGACAGGTAGAATATGCCTTTACAGGGCAAATATCTGGGGCTTTTCAACAGTCTCTTTTGTGACTATTCAACTCTGGCCTTGTACTATAAAGCAGCCATGACCAGTGTGGCTAGGTTTTAATAAAAGTTTATTTACAAATCTCGGAAGCTGGGAGATCTGTTCCAGGAGCTATATTTTTCTAGCCTTTGGGAGTAGGCAGGTAAAACAAAGAACGCATTAGTCATGTTCACTAACGGCAGGTGGCAGTCACTACCATCATAGCTGAGAAGAAACCCAGGCCCCAAGTTCTCCATAGCTCAGCTCAGCTCGGCTCCAGCATCTTCCTTGCCCATGTTACCTGTCAAGCAGACAATGTGTGAACCTATGACCGGTATCCTCACCACTTTACCCAGAGATAAGGATCTGCTGCCCATCATCACACCTGGAAGTTCAGAGAAATGTAGAATCCTGGGCCTCATCTTAGGTCGGCAGAAGCAGAACCTGCACTTGAACAAGATCCCAAGTGCCATCTCTGCTCCCAGATGTCACCAGGCTGAACTTCCCCACGAGACAAGGCTTCCCCTAGAACTGGTTTGCTTCCAGCAACAGCACCATCCAGTCCTCTATTTGAGTACACACCCCAACTAGAAGACCCACATGTTCGTGTAAAATCAGTCCCCTTGGTGGCACCCACAGAGATGTTCCCAAGGCCTCTGCTCAAGATGCCCTACACCTTGCTTATGAAACCTGTTACTCTCTTCAGGTGGCTCATACTCTCAGCGCTGGCATTTCATCTAGGCTCCACCCCACAGTTCCTGGCAACAGCCAGATGTGCCTGACTCACTATAAAAGGGGCTACTCGCCCCTCCTCACTCTCTTGCTCTCTCCTCTTGCTCTTGCTTTTGTTCTTGTTCCCTTACCCTCTTCCCTCCTCTCTTCCCATTCCCCTCCCCCTACTCTCTCCATGTGCTCATGGCCAGCCTCCGCCCCCCCCTCTCTCTCTCCCTCTGCCTTTCTCTTTTTCTACTCCATCTACTCCCCTCCCCATGCCCTAAATAAACTCTTTTCTAGGGCTGGTGAGATGGCTCAGTGGGGAAGAGCACCAACTGCTCTTTGGAAGGCCATGAGTTCAAGTCCCAGCAACCACATGGTGGCTCACAACCACCATAATAAGATCTGATGCCTTCTTCTGGTGCGTCTGAAGACAGCTACAGTGTACTTACATATAATAAATAAATAAATCTTAAAAAAAAATAAACTCTATTCTATACTACATCATCATCCATATGGCTGGTACCTCAGGGAGAAGGGATGCCTCAGCATGGGCCCGCAGAGGCACCCCCTTTCTCCCACACCATACCATGGCTTCCACCAAACATGCCCCTTCTCTCTCTCTCACTCTCTTTTTTTTATTATAAAACACAACACTCAGGGCCTCCCAGGCAGGCAGTCCCTTCACTCTCTCTCTACCCCATCTCTTCCCTGAGAGCAAGCTTCTAAGCCTGAGCATCCTACTAGGGAACAGCCTGGCACCACACTGCTTAATACCCTGATCCCCAGCGACCTTGACATGTGCTTCCCTAAAGTAGGTACATAGGAAGTACAGATCATAAGTCAACTTCCAAGCCTTGGTGGAAAATAAAACAAAGCTCTAACTATTTCCTTGACAACTTCTGTGCTAGGGGCACTGTGGCTCATGCCTGGAATTCCAGCACTTCGGAAACTGAGTCAGGAAGATTATCATGAGATTGAGGCCAACCTGGAACACATAATACAATTTAAATTTAGATTGAATTTTAAGTGCCCATTCCATGCTGGAATATCTCAGATCTATTAGATAGGACTCTTTAAGTTCACATGCTTCTGTTTCCTCCTTGACTGTGATGTTCGTAGACAGCCCGAGTGGCTTGTTGACAGCTCTGGGGGCGAGATGGCGTTAAGGTTAAGGATGCAGGGACCAGCTGCTTATGGAGAGAACACTCTTATGACTATCGACTACCGAAAGATAGGTGTTGTGACAGGGGTTGTGGGTCAGAGATCCTCAGGAGTGCAGCCAGGATGAGTGGAGAGACTGGAGCCAGACCGAGGGAGTCAGTGGATGGAGAGTGACCAAGGGGAGACATAGAGGGTGAAGGGCTTCTTATTACAGTGGCTCCGGTAAAAAGCAGATGGGCGACTTCCTTATATACAGGAAGTAGGGATGAAGCTCAGACCAACCAGATCTTAGGAGAGATCAAAGGAGGGCAAGCATAACTGGCGCTCATGGAGCTACCTACAAAATGTGCCAAGCAGGATTCGGGCTGAATAGTATGGGGTCGAGACCAGAAGCTCACTGAAGAGAGGGCTCCGAGGAGCCTGGTTATAGCCTGGTCAAGGAAAGAATGTGTGTGTGTCAGCCCTCAATCCTGAGGGCTGTTCAAGTCTGTCAACTGTGGGCCTTGTCTGGGTCTCAGTTTCCTCATCTGGTAAATGGGTCCTCCAAGAGGACACATTCACTTCTCTGTCAGCACTATTATCCATTCATTATGTTAGATGGGCCTTAAAAATATAAGAAAACACAGCAGGGGACGTTCTCTGGCCTTCCATGGATAAAATCAGCTCTGACCACTAGACCTGCATGTGACCCCCCACCCCCAGCCCTCGGTGGATAATTCCAGCTCTAGTCACTGGATCCACACGGGGCCCAGAGCCCTGTGAAAGAAGCCCGTGGGTAAATATCACTTGTCTATCTCTTACCTTTGGAACAAGGTTTTTCTAGGAGATCCTTCCTGTCGCCAGCAAAGACCTTGGGCAAACCAACAATGGCAAAAATGTCTTTTTCCCAGGGTCTACTTTGGCTCATCATCGTGCCTGAGTCTTGTTGGGGACACAGGTTCTAGGGCCCAGCCCTCAGGTTCAGAAAGAAGTGCATCAGGGTATCTGTAATTTAAAAAAAAAAAAACACCCAGATGAGGCAGAAATTCCAACAAATTCCTTCTGGGCTCTGCGAAGCTAGATGACTCCTTGGACTGGGCTTCAGGTGGTCCAGTTAGGCACCATTTACTCTATGCATGCTGGGAGGGAAGGTCTGAGGCCATAGGAAATATTTCTCCTCTCTCATGTCCACAGCAGAGATCTGCCTTGGCCAGGAAGGGCAGCAGTCCAGTGTGTACTTGTTGCCGGTGTGTGTGTGTGTGTGTGTGTGTGTGTGTGTGTGTATGTGTATATTGGGGGGTGGTATTGAGGACTTTGTTTCAATTGCATCTCATGGCATGCTTCTCACTGCTGTTGCCTAGTGTGGTAAAGGGAATAAATCCACTGCCACTCCTTGTTCTTGTTCCTTAATCTTCCCCAAGGCTCCTTCAGGATTGCACTCCACACCCAGCCTGCCACGGAGCCACTCCAGACGGCTTTTCAATACCAGCATCCAGGGTTTACTTCACATCAAGAGGTCAGAGTCTCCCAGGAAGCTTGGAACCTGGAAATTGGCTTCGTGACCACTCCCTGGGCAACCACAACTGTAGTCATAGTCAGACACTTCTGCTGGGTTTCCACCTGGCTGGCCACTAGGTACCCTGGGGAGCTTTAAAATCCTGATGAGGCCCAGAAAGTCTAAATGAACGTGTGTGCAGGGCTTGGCATGTCTTCAGAATCTTGCTTAGTCAAGAGCTACTGCCCAAGCACTCAAGCAAACTCCTGGAATCTTTATCTACAAAGGCATGTTAAGGCTCCCGTGGAAGCTTAGGGCTCAGAAGGTCAGCTCCCAGACTCTGTGATGCCCCAGGACAGGGACACTGGACACGTAACTCAGCTCTGTGAATGTGTGGTAACAGATGAGTTAGCCGGGAGCAAACCTCATAGGTCTGAGGTACACAAACTCCAGGTACTGCTCAACCTGGGGCTCCTGGGCCAGCGGCAGTGCAGAACATTACTGGAAATGCACATCCTTGGATGACAGCAAGGACCCAGGGGACTAAAGGGGATTGCTGAGGTGACCCAGATGAGTTTAAGGAGCACACATACAAATTCACATCTGAGGATTCCATAGGAGTCTCCCACCAGCTCTGCTAAATACAAGGCACATACTCTTCCTCTTGAGACAAGGGCCCAGAAACACAAGGCTCACAGGGACCACAGATTAAAATGTTTCTAGCATGATACTTTGAAAAACCTGGGAGAAGCCAATTGTTTATTCAGCATTGACTCTTGAATCCCTCTCTTCACCTTCTCCCCCAAAGCTTGGAATCCCACCCAAATGACTCTAAATCATTAACACAAGTTGTCCCAATCCACAGGGGACATATTTGTATACGAGGCTCCCTAGAAGCTTCTAGAAGGATAAAACTAGCCAATAACTCCCAGACCTTGCTGGGTGGGACTCATTTGTTTATAATGAAGCTCCTGGCCTCATACTTCCTGCTAGACTTGAACAGCACAAACTGGCTTGTGTGTTCCCTTGCTTCTTCCTCCACCACGCCTTCAATGGGGCAGAGGGTCCTGCATACCATGTACTCCACTCTGACTTCCGAGTGCTTTTTATGGCCGGTGCCTGGCAGCTCCCACATCTCCCAAGGAGTACGTGCTGGCAGAGGCTGGCTCCCATCCAGCCTCACAGAGAACAGCAGGCACAGGCTGGCAACCATTAGAGTAGCAAAGCCCTGTGTCTCCAGCTCAGACTTCCTAGGCATTCAGCCTTCCTGCTCTGCTCTGTGGCTGCTATCTCTGAGGGGGCTTGCCTTTTAATTTGTTTCTGTGGCAGCCATGCTAACAAATGGGACCCAGCTGAAGAGCTGTCTCAGGAACAATGGCTGCTCAGTTCTGCAGCCAATTTGTCCCAGGAACCTTTTGTTGTGAATCCTCAGAGCCCATTAACCCCTGAACCTGGGAGATCCTATCTCCCCAGGGATGAATTACCTTTCTTTCCAGACACGTGTTTGCTCATTTAGTTCCTGCTTCATAAAAGCAACCCAGTTTGGGGCTGTTTTCCAGCAATTGAGGGGAAGAGCTGTCCCAGTGCCCATAGGACTCATAACTCAGATAGAACAGCTAGCCGTGCCCTCCAGTGACAGCTGGCATTTGCTGGGTTGTTACTGTAAGGGAAAGACTATGCAAAAATCATTATTTAATCCTCACCAGTGCCCTGGGTCCTGAAGCACAGAGAAGTTAAGCTACTTGCCCAAGAGCCCTCAGCACTCAAGTGATGGAGAAGTGCTTTGAAGCCCACTCTCTCATCAGCAGGCTAATGTGGCCTGGCCCCAGATCTCTTCTCACTGGGACTGTGCTCTGGGTTGGGATTTTGAATGGGATTTTGAGAAAGGATGCCTGTTGACAACAGTGCCATGCATGCTATTTGTGGGCTTTATTTTTAGTTGTGTACAATGTTTTAATCATGTGGGTAAAGGGAGAGAATGCTCCTGAATGCTGTACATCTCTGTCACTAAATAGCATTGGACCTAGGAAGGAGTGGCCAGTTAGCTTTGAGTAGATCTGTCTCTGGAAATCTCTAGAAGTCTCTGAAGTGGCTCATCCCCCAAATTAAGTTTCTGGTTGTTGAGTGTTGGGTTAGCCTGCATACAAAATAAAGGTTGGTTCTCTTATTCAACGGGTTATTTGAAAGCATCTATGTATGTGTGGTATGTGTACGCAGCTTCCTTGCGTGTGCAGATGTTTACACTCGTGTGAAGGCCAGAAGTGGACGTCAACTGTTTTTCTTGACTGTTCCAAACCATACATGGAGACAGGTTCTCTGAATGAAACTGGAGCCTACAGATTTGGTCAGTCTTGCTGACTAGTTCACTCTAATCATTTCTCCCTCCACTTCTTAGTGGCTGGGATTATAGGTGGCCTCTACACCTGCCGGGCCTCTCCATGGGTGCTAGAAGTCTGAATCCTCACACTCATGCTTCTCTAGAAAGCACCTGACTCTCTGAGCAGGCCCTCCAGCCTATAAGGGTTTATTCTTTAACTCAATATACTCGGCCTTCACCCTAGAATCATCAGGGGAGACGTAAAAGAAAAATCACCATGCTTACACTGCTCCCCAAGGAACGATTGCATCCGTATCTGGCCATGAGCATTCCTACCACTTATTTCAGAGTTTGGCATGGTTGAGAAGTAAAGCTTTGATGAAGCAAAGCTAGCAATTCCCTGACTATGTGATGGTGTTGCAAAGTCAGCCAGGGTTCTCCCATCTTCCCATACTTCCATTTCAAGAAGCCGGCACTTGTCCTCAAGGTGACGATTTGGTCCAACATAGCTACTGAAGCTCTAGCCCGTATATTTGGACTCTAGGTGTGGTGGTTTGAATATGCTTGGCTCATGGGAAGTGACACTATTAGGAGGTGTGCCCTTCTTGGAGTGGTTGTATCCTTATTGAAGGAAGTGTGTCACCGTGGGGGTGGGTGTTGGAAGTCTCCTTCTATGCCAGGCTCCACCCATTGTGGAAGAGAGCTTCTTGCTAGCTGCCTGAGGATGCCAGTCTCTCCTGGTTGCCTTCAGATTATGATGTAGACCTCTGAGCATCTTCTCTAGCACTGTGCCTGCCTCCATGCTGCCATGCTTCCTGCTATGATGATAGTAGACTAAGCCTATGAAACTGTAAGCCAGCCCCCAATTAAATGTTTGCCTTTAAAAGACTTGCCTTGGTCATGGTGTCTCTTCACAGCCATGGAAACCCTAAGACCAGATGAGAAAAAGGCAGGAGGAAAGACAAAATGTTGTAATACCTAGCACCTGTGGGCTGAATTGTAAACATTTGTTTGTTTAAGCCTTCAACTGTGTTTGGAAGAAGTAGTTAAGATTAAATAAGGTCTTAGCCATGGAGTCCTGACATCACAGGATGGATGCCTCTTCTGATGTGGAAAAAGTCTCTTTCTTATTCTTACATGACAATGTAGAAGAACACAGACCAGGGTAAGAGCTGACAATGTGAATGCCTGGGCCCCCTCCAAGCACTGAGAAGGTTGATATCTGTGGTGCAAACCCAAGACAGAGCCATCAAGACAGAGTCTACTCACAGTCCTTCGGGGAGGCTCTATCTGGGTCTCTTATTGGTCAGTCTCACAACCGCAGAAGAGGCTGGCAAGAGACATCATTTTCCAGGTCCATGGCCACCTCTAATACAGTTAGGTCCAGTGACAGAGGACAAAGGGAAGCCTATTCATTGCCAGCTAGCAACATCTTGTCCAGCATCAATCTGAAGGAGGGGGAGGGCAAGAGAGTGAGAGAGGTGAGGTCTAATAGATCACCACAGAGTGGGGAGTGAGCTTGGGAACTTCGAGTGATTTAGGGAAAGTAGGGATAAGGGGAACAGGCCTCCCCTCCTCCTCCCTCCCTCCCTACTTTTCACAGCATGTCAGCTGTTGCAGGGCAGCCTTGTGCAGAGTCTAGCTGTGAGAAATGCTGTCCATCCCTAGCCTGGCCTTGAGGTAACTGATGTGCATCATCAGTGGTGGAGAGAGCTGCTTTGAAGGCCTGTCCAAGCAGTGTCAGGAGGTCTTGGTTCAAGCTGGGCAATCAGAGGTAGCCAGTAGGCACTGCCCAGAACACAGAATGGAAGTCCCATCCTCACTGAACAAACATGTCAAGATTGCTGATTATCATGTACCATGTGCTGATCTCAGCACAGGGCCAGGATCTCAGTCTCACAGACCTTACCCTTCAGATGTGAGGACAGGCAAGCACGTCAGTAAGGTGATATGCCAAGAGAGGTCATGGAGAAGGAATGAGGCAGCTGTAGCTAGAAACTTAAGCCACTCTTGTTGGGAAACTAGATGACTAATAGGAAGAATCTAGAAGATCCAGGGAAAGAATGTTCCAGGCCATGTATGAAGAGGAACAGGTATGTAGGAGGAATAGAAAGGAAACCAAAGACCACTAGCTTGTGGTAAGGGGACAGAAATGAGGACACAGAGAAAGGGGCACTGGACTTGAACTATACAGACATGACAAGTAAAGATCTTGCCTTTACATTGAATGGGGAGGTGGTGGTACAGGACCATTTGAGACAAGATATGGTATCCCTCAATTATGGTTTCAAAACCACTAGGGCCACCATGTGATTGGTGTCTGGCAGAATGGCAAGGTTGGAAGCAAGGGACCAATGGGACATTCTTCCTTGACCCATATATGACACATTATAGGGACAGAGGTGGACAAGCAGAGTTTGGCATGCTTGGGGCTCCTGACTTTGTAAATACAATTCTACTGGAACACAGGCATGCCCATGTTTGTGTACCATCCCTTACTTTAATGGCACCGAAGCTGAGCTGAAGCATTGTGTCAGAGATGTGTAACCCGAAAGTATTTCCTATCTGGCCCTTTAAGCAAAACACTGGCATGCTAGGCATGAGCCAGCAGGCCTGCAAAGCCAGCATTCAAAAGGTAGAAGCAGGAATGGGCAGAAGAGCAAGGATATCTTTGTCTACATAATGAGGTCAAGCCTGGGCTATATGACATCTGCATCCAATTGAAAAGTTTACAAGCCAGAACCAGAAAATGGTAATAATGACAGGAAGTGAGTGGGGTGGGAAGATGCTGGGTTCATTCCAGAACATGGGCCACAGGATCCATTGATGGACCACATGTGGAGAAGGGAAGGGCAGCAGTGGACCACTGTCCTTTGTGCTCGAGGACCTGGGAGTAGGGCAGAGCCATTTGTTGAGATTAAAAAGGTCGTGTTTAGATGAAAAAACTCAGGTCACAGTTGGATAGGTGGATCCCACCTCCTGGCCCCAGACAGCTAGTCAGCCCCTGTGACAACTGGGAGGTGGCCAGCCTTTCCCATGAGTGTTCAGCAAATAGAAAGGCCAGAGACATGAGGGAGCTGATACAGGGGGATGAGTCTCCCCAGTAGCAGCAGCAGCTGTGTTTTACACCATATGCAGCTACTGAGCTACCCACTTTACACATCGCCACCCACTTAAATGAGTCATGCAATGATATCATCAAGGTTAGCATCTCCCAGTTTGATCTATGGGGACATAAGATAGAAAGAGTTTAAGTAGTGTTGTGTATATGTGTGTGTGTGTGTGTGTGTGTGTGTGTGTGTGTGTTAACATGTATGTGTGCATGTAAAGTTTGCAGATGCTCTGCTCAATCACTCTCTACCTTATTCTTTGAGACAGGGTCTCTCCCTGAACCTGGAGCTTCCTATCAGGCTTGGGTGTCGGACCAATGAGTCTTTGGCTCCCCAGCACTGAGATTTATAGCCATGTCTCCACAACTGGCTTTTTCACACAGGTTCTGGAGGATAAAACTCAGGTCGTCCTATTGACTTGGCAAGCATTTTGTTCCTATCTCCCCAGTCCCAAGTAAGTATCTCTTCTGAGGCCCCGTACCAGGGTGGAAAGCGGGACGGAGAGAAACAGTTTCCAGGGAGCAGGAAGAAGCACTAAGGCCACAAGCCTCAAACATACATCCCCCTCCCCCCACCAGGCAGTATGGCTGTTTCAGGAGTGCAAGCTTGCTCTGCTGAAAGAGCTGGTGACCAAGCCCTCTTCTGCACTGAGTATCTGGTGCACACTGGCATCAGCCACCGCTCTCTCCAAGATGGCTCTGCTAAAGGTAACCCCAGGCCACTCTCCCCAACACAGCAAACTCAGGAGCCGCTTCCTGCCTCTCCTGCTGCCTTTCCATGTGGCTGGATTTATTTTCACAACAATTTATAGTTACATTAAATATTAAAGGCACTTTGCAGGTGGTGTTTACTGTTTTGAGGAGTTAACAAATGTATGTTATGCTGGATAAAACAGCAGAACCTATTTGGAACGCTGATTGCTGGGGTTGAGCACAAGCAAGGTGACAACCATTTCCATATTTTAATGAAACAGTGGCTTCAGAGCAACCCTTTGCTGCAAAGGGATGAAGGGACAGGAAGATCGCACAGGAGACAGAGCTGGAGCCAGAGGATGAAGAGGCATAGTGCATTGGGCTGCCTGCCTGCAAAGACCAGGGTGCACAGCCCAGCTCGGGCTGCCTCTTGGCCTAACGAGATAATTACATGATGCTGTTTGTACTGTGGGGTCTTCACTGTGAATCCACTTTGGTGAGTCTATTATTTACATCATATACTCTTTCATTCCTATTATGAGTATCCACTGAGTTTCCTAGCACTAAGCAAAGGGAGATGCAGCTCCACCCTCTTGGAGCTTCCATAGCACAGACGGAAGGCAGATCAGAAGTCACCTCAAAAGAAAAATGACAACCGTCTGATGGGGGAAGGCCTCCCCTGGGGATTTGCCTAAAAGACAGCAGGAATCAGCCCTGGGGACTGCCAAAGGACAGACTCTGCAGGCAGACAGAACAGCACATACAAAGGCCCTGGGGCAGAAGTGTTTTGTGCAGTCTAGACTGACAGGAAGCCAATGCCATCCCACAGGCCTAAGAGTGGAGAAGGCGGTAGGTGACATCATAATCCTATTAAGCAGATAAGATAGCCAAAGGGTGGGAATAGATATTAATGGGTACCATTAAGTCCTGTAGATAGAAACTCCTTTCTGACTGAGGAGGTCCACATAGGTCCAGGAGAAGCCTGAGTACCTAGATCCTGATCTGTGGACCACTCTGGGGGATGCTAAGACTGATGGAGACTGCGCAATGATCACGAGGACAGCAAGGATCCCCACTTGACCTCTCTGCCACATTCTGGATGCTGTTTCTGTTGCAACTGTTACCGGTCACAGCTGAGGGTTCTCTCGTTCACCCAAATAGAAATCATGGTGAGAAAGGGGAAACTCTTCCAAAGTGCTTGGCGGTGGGCAGTGAGCAGTGGGCAGGTTCAAGGAGCACCCAGTGATGTTACCGTCCCTGTGCAGACCTTGGGGACTGAAACCTTGGCATTGGGCCATGGCCAGTGTTGCAGCTCTTGTCCTGGGATCTGAGACCCTCAGCCCCATGGGCCTGACAGCCCTCTGTACTTTTCTGGCAACCAAGGCTGCTAAGTGCCTCTAGGTTCCTGCCCCTGAGGTATCTGTGTTTAGAAGGAAGGGCAGCCAGCAGGCCATTCAGAACTGAGGATTAGACATGATGGGTAGCCCTCAGGCATGAGCACCCACTGCCTGTGGGATTGGCAATCCTGGGATGGATGGCGATAGATGGATAGAATCCCTGGCAGGCTGTCTATCCACTGTCCATCTTCAGCTGTCAGTCTCTCAGAAGCCAGGTCCTTCATCTGTCAATCTCTCAGAAGCCAGGGCCTGGATGCAAAGTAGACTGTTGAGGTACGCAGGCTCGGAGCTGAGGATTGAAAATCAGACACAAGCTGCTGGACCCTCTTCAGCTGTCAAGCTGTGCTAATTCTGACCCATTCTTGTCGATCAACAAGATGTAATATCACTCGGCTGTCTGATGTCTCTGGCATCTTCTGTCTGTTACTGGTACAACCCGTACCACTGAAAGCAGGCATGGAAAGGTCACTGGAAAGAAGCCTTTGATTGGGCCTCATGGTGCAAACCTGGAGAGGCAGCTGGGAGAAGTCTCTCAGGTGGCTCACTCACTCACCCTGAGCAGCCTTCTTAATCACGAGGTCAAGAGGGGTATCTATTCCATTACAGACATTTGCTGGAGCCAATCACAGCCTTGTCTGTTAGTGCCAATCATAGTTACTGGCCAATCATGGCCTTGCACCTTAGCATCAAGCAGAACAATCTCTCTGACAGGGCATCTGCTCCCCGCTAGCTAAAGTGAAAATGGTCACGAGGTCATCCAGAGTCCACTGTTTGTGCTTGCAAACAGTCTACAGTCTGACACAAACTATTTCAAGTAGCCCTGGTTGGTCCTACGCCTCCTGAAACCTTGGCTATCAGCTGCCATCTTTACACAGATATCTCCAAGCACCCATAGAACAATCAAGAGGGCTCTCACAGGCATGAGAGGGCAAGCTGCCTGCTAGACTCAGAGTCCTTTTGCTCAAGACGGCTCACATACCAGAGAGGCCAGTAGCTGCTAATTAGGGAGTCAATTACCCCAGTCCAGTGTCTTTGCTTGCTTACAGGGAAAAGACCACCAGGAGTGCTCACAATAAAAACTTACCATTAACGCAAAGAGTGATTTCTAACAGATGTTAAGGGTGTCTAACTCAGGGAAAAGCGCTTTCCCTCTGCAGCCGCCTCTATCCACGTGTGGATATGTGCGAAGCATATGCCCTGAATTTCAGAGTAACCCTTCCAGACAGCTATTACTCTCCGCATATCTCTACTTCTAGAGATGGGGAAACTGAGGCAGAGAAGCTAGAGAACTCTGCCTACAGCTAGTTTGTAGCTAAGCATAGCTACAAACTACCCAGCTACCCCTGGGCCTGCCTTTCTGATTCCCCAAAGAAATGTGATGTTTTGTTTCTGGTAGGACTCCAGCTGGAAATGGACTCCTGCAGCAGTCCCTTTCTCCATACTCCAAAACACTGAGGCCATGCCACCAGCCTCTCCTTTTCCCTTTCTGTTGGTCCTTTGCTGATTTAGTGTGAGCAAATATCCCACAGAGCACACACATTCCCTGGGCTGTGCACCTGACTTATGGGGCTGTCACAGGCTCCCAGAAGGAGCTTGCCCCAGCTGCCTCTCTGTAGATAATGAACTTGACCCAGGAGCATTTCTCAGGTCTCCCTGCTGTGATTCTCCACTGTACATCCTGGGACTGGTACAGATGGAGGGGGGTTAGGAAAGCCAGAAGTTCAGAAAGGGCTAACCAGCCCCTTATAGCCATGCTCCTAGAGATAAATCAGCTCCATGCTACCAATCCAGAAGCCGGAGCTCAGGACAACAGGGCTGGCAAGGGGTAGTACTTAAAGCTCTGGTCCCTAAACCCTACCTTCTTCCTAACCTCTCTAATCCCATCAGGATTGTGTCAATGAAGGATTCACAGGGCCCACAGCCAGGGTAACCTAGCCAGTGTCAAAGAGTAAGGAGGGAAGACAAAGAGCCCATCTCTGACAATAGAAAAGGCAGGCCCCAAGATGGACAGGGTGCAGTTCTACACTATGCCTTGGGCTGGATGATTCCTTTTGTAGGCTATCATAGGACACACTTTTGTAGGTTGTATGTCATAGGACGTACTTAGTGGTGTCTTCAGCTTCAATTCACCAGATATAAGTAACGGACATCAGTCAGCCCTTTGAGTCAGCCTATAACAATGTACGCTTCTAACATGACCAAATGTCCTCTGGGGTTGTAGGTGGAGCTGGAGCCCCTGGATTCCTTGGCTCAGATCACTCACTCAAAGACACTTCCTCATACTTCCATGGGTTCTCTGGATAAAAACCAGACTCTTTTGCTTGCATAGAGTTACTTGCTTCTATAGAAGAGAAGTTTCTAGAGTACCTGCAGTGACAGGCAGTGACAGGCCCACTGACTTCAGATTTATCCAACATCTCCAGCCTTGTTACTCAAGGTAAAAAATAAAATAAAACAAAAATAAAACAAAACAAAAAACCCACAATAGCTGAATGAAGTCGGTGGACAGGAAGGATGTGTATGTGTGTGCGTGGGTGTGACAGATAACAAATATCCAATTTTCTAGATGCCAACTCGCATTAAAGGTGATCATCCCCATGTCACAAAATAGAAAATAAAAGTTTGGGGAATTGAAAAAAAAAGCCATAGAACATCACAAAGTTAAGTTCTGGCAGACCCAGGGTTAGAATACTGGCATCTCCCAGCCCCCTGCTTGCTGTTTACAACAGAGCCTCAGGCACCCTGAGGACTCTGCCTCCCAAATCCCTCTCTTTTTTGGAGCCCCTCCTAGCTTCTCCCTGCAGGGGGACTCCTGCCCTCTCTGATTCCAGAAAGCAGGGACTGTGTCTCTTTCCCACCTCCCAGCATCCTGCACCCTGTATCCTGCATCCTGCACCCTGCACCCTGCACCCTGCATCCTGCATCCTGCATCCTGCATCCCTGTCAAGGATCCAGGCTCAGCCAGGCTTGGCTACTCACCCTGAAGGGATGGCCATGGGAAGAGGGAAGTCATTGGTAGGTAACAATTCACACAGCTAACTCCCTCAATACTGAGGTTCTTCACTGGGTATGGGTGCTGGGAGAAGGGAGTTGGCAGGAAACAGTGGGCTGCAGCTCCTCCTCCTCCTCTTCCTTTTCTTCCTCCTCCTGCCCCTCCAGCTCCTCCTCCCCCTGCTCCTCCTCTTCCTAGGTGATAGAGACAATTTTAAACTCAGAGTTCTGGTTCTAGTAGACTTTATAGTAATCCGAAGTATGGAAGTCCTTAAATCTCTGCTACTGCATATTTATATTGACTGGAGCTTGGGCTAAGGCTTTGGTAAGGAATAACTACGCCACAAACCTGGAGAGCTGGTTTGCATACCTACAAGTTATCACCCACTTGAGTTACCTGTATATCTTCCATATACCTGGTGTGGCTTAACTCCAAGATCTGAGAGCACCAGATCTTTGCCAACACACATTAAGATTTGGTGGGCATCAAAAGTTGACAATGCCTTTATAAGCCCCACTCTTTACTCTAACCTTTTTCGCTATGACCCTGTTTTTCTTTAGACCATGTGTATACATCTATTCACAGCCTAGAGATCTGGGATTCCTCCCACAGACAATCCCTGGATCCTAGAAGGCAGCACCTGTTTGGAAATGCTGGGGAAAGGGCTGTGGCCTGCCCGTACCCCCAGCTCCTGACATGCTTTGGCGCTCACCACCCTGCACCTGGTCTTCATCAGCCACTGCCCTCACACAGCTGGAACCCGCTCTGCCTGTATCCGTCTGGAAATCTCTGCCCCTCTGGAGATGGCCCTGAAAACACAGAAGTATTGGCAAAACAAACAGAAGCACTCCATCATGTCACCCCTCATGAGGCCACTCCAGGGACACTCCACGGTGACCCTGTAGGACTGTGTCGCTGGTGCCCTCCATAGGCTTTGGCCCATGCTTTCCTTGCTCTCTCTCTTCTCATGCCTATTGCCCTTCCCCACCACCCTGTCACCAGCTCCCTGAAGGATGTTCATAAAGCATCCTTCAAACCTTTGCTCCCAGGCTCGCTTCTAGGGAAAACTGTGTAAGAAAGCCTGGCCCTGGGCCTTAAGCACCTCCACTCTCCCATGCCTCCTAGTCACACCCCATATGCTGAATGAGGAAATACCAGGGTCTTAGAATTCTATCGCTGTGAAGCAAGAGTGAAGCAAGCATGGAATGTTAAGGGAAAAAGATGCCATCCCAATTATAGCTTCCAGAAAGCTTAGTGATAAAGCCCTCCAATAGGGTGCTCTTACCAGGATGCTGGGAGCGGGTAAATTGGCTTGGGAATGGCAATTGGCCAACACCTAGGAAGGTAGCGAGCCGGTCCGTAAACATTGGAAGCTTGGATTTGGCCATAGTGGGAAGGTTTAGACAGTCACAGGGGCTGCGCTTTACCATGGGACTACTCTCATCCCTCCCCTAGGGAGCCAGCTTACCACCATATCACTGCACACAGGTCTCCAGATTACAGAGAACCTGGGCAACATGTGCGTTCTTTAAACTGTGGGTTCCGAAGTCAGGCAGCCTGGAGTCCGACTGTATTATTGCTAGCTACGTTTGTGGTCTTCTCTGGAGTAAGGCCTCCCAGCTATTAGTGTGATCAATATGAGGATTAGTGAGCTAGTGCCCTGTCTGCAGAAGCAGCTCAAGGCATGCCACCTAGAAAGTTTTTAAAAACCCACGAGAAGCCGTCTGAGGAGATAGCTCAATCGATAAAGTCCTTGCCCTACACACACTAGGACCTGAGTTCAATCCCCAAAACCTACATTTTTAAACAGCCCTTCATGGTGATGCATCCCATAGCTGCAGAAATAGACAGGCAGATCCATGGGTCTGCTGGCCAGCCAGCCTAGCTTAATCAGTGAGTTCCAGGTTCACTGAGAGACACTGTGTCAATAAACAAGGTGATAAGTGACACACACACACACACAGAGGCAGGGGTGGAGGCACAGAATAGCTGACTATGGAGTCAGGGGTCACAGCCCCCCAGGGCCCACAGGACAGAGGCATCTACCCCACGGTTTCCCTCTCCAGCTGTCAGCTCAACCCTTTCCCCAAAGCAGAGATTCTGCCCTGCTCAGGAAAGATGATCTGACGTCCTCAGCTCATGCTTGCTGTGCAGAAGCCACGCCTGCGCATTCTGTCGAACTCCTCAAAGGGAGAAAGCACAAGATTGTGTTCTCAATGGCTTTTAGGGCTGGTTAATTAGTCAGTAGCTATGTCTGGACAGCTGGAATCCCACAGCCCTGAGCATAGGAACCACACTCCTGAGGCGGCACAATAATACTGAATCCACCTGTCATATGCAGTGTTAGGAAGGTGTGACTGGCTTTCCACAGCTGATAACTTCCCAGATCTAATCACCTCTGGCTTAGACATAGGATACATATGTCTGGAGTAGCCTCTCTCAGCTGTGATTACCAGAATTAAGTGGCTCAGTTCCCAGTTTTCTTCCTCTTGGATAAGGCTGCTCTGTGATATGATCCACAGTGTCTTCCGGAAGGCACCACTAAGACAGAGCCCAGCTATCCAACAGGTACACTCAAACTCACTCCTGCCGCTTTCCCTCCACTTCAACGCCCCGCTTCCCAACCAAAGCTTACCTGCAAACATTTGTATTAGTCCCTTTCCAGTTGCTATAACAAAAGGCCCGGGGCTGGGAACTTACAAAATGATCTGCGTCAGGCATGGTGGTATGTGTGCCTTTAATCCCAGCACTCAGAAGGCAGAGGCAGGCAGATCTCTGAGAGTTCAAGGCCAGCTTGGTCTACAAAGCAAGTTCCAGGACAGCCAGGGCTGTTGCACAGAGAAACCCAATCCAATAGAAAGGAGGAGTGAGAGGGGATAGGAAGGGGGAGAGAGATGGGGAAGGAAAAAAAGAGAGAGACTGATTTATACGGCTATAGTTCTGGTGATTGGATAGCATCTGCAGTATGGTATTGGTCTTCAAGCCAGCTTCCCTTTGACTGCTTCAAACATGGCAAAGAAGGGAAAGAGAACAACCACTGTGTATGGAGCTAGGTATGCTGGTAGAATCACTTCGCTATATGATCACCTGCTCATGTGAGAACTCACCTACTCAGTGAGACCAACACCAATCCCTGCCCAAGATGGTGCCTGATGACCTCATGACAAGACCCCACCTGAGGATCTCGGCATCCCAGCACACAAACCTCTGGGTGAGATACTCAACCCATCATAGACTATAACAACTTCCCACACAAAGCCTTCCCATCCATGAACAACGGATGGCAATTGTTCAGCACTTGCTATGCACCTTCCTCTGAGGAGTAGGCTTGTGCAGAGAAGGGAGGTGAGCTGAAGGGAGAGTGGCAATTCGGGCTGGGATTTGGGGTAAGGAGCTATCCATCTTCAGCTCCCCCTCCATCCTCCATGGGTTCAGAATGCAGTCCATACATCACGCTTGTAAACGTTTACTGCAGGTGTTTCACCAGGACCCAGAGTTATGGGCTTGCTGGAGAAGCCCTCGGGAGAACAGAAAAGACATTTACTGTGGAGTTTCCAGGCTGGATTTTCCATTAGTAATTGTGAAAGACAGCTTTTATTAAGCGCTTACTCTTTGTCAGATACTGTGACACTAGGAGACGGCCTCATTCGGCTGCCACGGCAAGGGTGTGTGGTAGGCACTGTTCCATTTCATCCATGGCCGAAGAATCTGGGTCTCAAAGAGGTTAGATCATTTGTCTAAGGGCCACCAGTTCAGTTAAGAGCCACATTAAGCTATCTACTCATGACCAGTGTGCCAAGCCTCCATCTTGTAAAGGTCAATGGACCAGAGCCTCCTGCTTCACATGCCCATGGACAATAATATCCAAGCCATGTGGCATTCCTCTGGCTTGGTCTGTTTCTGGAGAAATACTAATGCTCCCTTGAGAGTGTTGGAGAACTCCCCATCTGTCCTCTACCCTTCTGCCTTAGTGAGCTCTTGTTGTTCGTCAGAGAGAAGCCACAGTGACAATGAAGACAAAGAAAGCCACCACCATATCAGTGCCCTGGTATGTGAATCCCCTGGGACTGGAGAACATGTCCCTGGGCCTTAAATTTCTATTGAAAAAAAAAAAAACCCTCAAAAGTGCAGACATACATCTAAGTGCAACTATGGAATCCATGCTGTGGCCAACAACTGTCACACTGGGGACATTTTGTTCAGGCTGGTGTGAGCCAGCACTTCCCCCAAGAAAGTGACACTCAGCATCCACGGTGTCTTTGAATGAAAGAAAATCTCATTCTTCCCTTTCATTTCCATCAAAGACTCTGCCTTCCACCAAAGCAAAGGGATGATGGAAAGTCAGCTTCCTCCAGCGCCCTTGGGTACATTTGCCAGTACCACATCCTAACATTGAGCTACAGCCTGCATCTGCCTGGCACTGGATCCCTGATGAGCTTTGGAGCAGCCTGCTGGGAAAGGGGCCAGCTGCCAGGCCTGCAGCCTGCACACGCCACTGAGGACAGTGCTTGGCAGGGGCCCCAGTGTCTACGAGACAAGGGTCACCATGGCTGGACTTCAACGAGCTGGCTTGGATTACTTGGGTGATTGGCTCTGTGCTCTTGGAGCCTGGTCAGGTCAACCTGACCCCAGAGGCCTATGAAATAACATGAGCAGTTGGCTGGCCACTCATGATCAGGGCCAGGAAGCCAGAGTCTCAGTTGCTAAAAGCTTTAGCTGGCTTGTTCTGGAACCCACTCATGGAGTCTACAAATGGCTATGGGTTCCTGAGGGAACTCTTTGTCCTGCTAGGATGGGAAGATTGGGGGTAGAGTGGTGGAAATGTGGGTTCAGGAGGTGAGAGGAGGGGCAGGGGATGAGAGGAGGGGCTGCCCCTTCTAGGTTGGATTTCTCAGGCTCCAAGGTCAGTTGTGGATGGAAATGGCCAAGGAAAAGGACTAGGAGACAGGAGCTCTAGAAGTCAGTCAGTCTACCTGTCTGTCTGTCTGTCTGTCTTTTTTTCTTGACTGATCAAATATTTCAG
This sequence comes from Mastomys coucha, assembly GCF_008632895.1. Classification (NCBI taxonomy): domain Eukaryota; kingdom Metazoa; phylum Chordata; class Mammalia; order Rodentia; family Muridae; genus Mastomys; species Mastomys coucha. Next base: position 93,838,077 of record NW_022196903.1, read on the forward strand.
GAGGGGCTGTGGAGATTGCCTGCTACCTGTACCCTGGACTACTTGTCACCTGACCCTACCTGCCCTTGGGGTTTATTGGTGAGGTGGCAGGGAGTCAATGACACAGACTCTGGGAGCAGGTGAGTGAGAAATGCCACAGGCTGCTGCAAGCTCCTTTAATACCCACCACCCACACCCCAAGAGAGCATCTCTTCTAAACAGCAGTTCCTGATAGGCTGGCATTGTCTGCATCAGCAATCCTTGGTCTCTCAGGCAGCCTTCAATGAGGTTCTCCTGCAGGAGATGCCTTTGTGGCTGCATGGGTCCCAGTGTTTACATAGAGTTCCTCCCACAATAGTCCCAGTTGGTAAAATGCTTGTCTAGTGAGTGTGAGGGCCTGAGTTGGGTCCCCATAGCCCACATATAAGGAGGTGAGCGTGGAAGCATGGGAGTGGGAGGTGAAAGCATGCGGCTCCCTGAGCTGGTCAGCTAGAGCAGTAAATAGGCCACTACGCCTACTTAGTGATCTCCAGATGGATGAAAGGCCCAATCTCAGAAGAAAGAGGAACAGCATCTGTGAGCAACAGCTGAGGCTCCGTACACATACACCTGCACAACACGATCACACACACACACACACACACACTTTAACAAAGGCTACCACCTTATTTCAATTTTTTTATTTCCTGGTGAAGAAGTTTTGCATTTGCGTTGGTTTTATTTTGGATATATATGGCTACACATATGCCACAGCACACTTATGGAGGTCAGAGGACAGCTTGTGGAAGCTGGTTCTCCCTTCAACCATATGGGTCTCAGTGACAGAACTGAGATCACCAGGACTGGAGGCAGGCATGTTTCCTCACTGAACCCTCTTGTGGAGGGAGGGAGGAAGGAGGGAGGAGGGAGGGAAGGAGTGAGAGAGAGAGACAAACAGAGAGACAGGGACAGAGAGACAGAGTTTAAGGACTGCTTTGACATAACATTAAACTTGGTGACTGATGTTTCTGTCACTGTTTCATAGTACTGGGGATGGGAGATGGAACCCAGGGCCTGCGCATGCTAGGCAAATGCTCTACCACTGAGCAACATCTCCAGCCATGTGTATTAGTTAGAGTTTCTGTTGCTCTGATAAAATACCCTGACCAAGGTAACTTCTAGAAGGAAGGGTTTATTTGGCTTTATGTTTCCAAAAGGATGACCCCCATGATCATCATAGTAAGAGAGCGTGTCAGCTGGAGCAGTCAAGGGAAAAAATGTTCTCACAGCAAGCAGGAAGCAGAAAGCAAACAACAGACAGAGGCTTTGAAACCTCAGTGCCTACCCCCAATGACATACTTCTTCTAGCAAGGCCACCCCTCCCAGTGTTACCAACTGGGGACCAAGTATTCAAACACCTGAGCCTCTGGAGGCCACTGTTTCAAGCCACCACACAGTGACTAAGGCTTTTACAGCCTTTGAGATCCGCCCATGCAGCAAATGTCCTGCTTGCCTCCCCTCACCCTAGGCTCGCCATCCTGTGTGTGAGACACACACACACACACACACACACACATACACACACACACACGGAATCAAAGCAGCTATGTGACCTAACTCTGCTTCATCTTCTCTGCCACTCTCGTTCCTGTGACAACGGATGGTAGACACATCCTTGTCAATGAACATGCATCTGCCTCCTTCACTAGAGAGGGTAAGTTGGGATATGTCATCAGCCCACTCTGGGCTGCCAGACTCTGTCAACCTTACCACATCCCTCACCTCCAATTAAAGATACCACAGAGGCACCAAAACACATCAGTTAGGAATGAAATACTGAAAATACAGACTTCCTCTTGGATTAATTCGACTAAGGGTGAGTCCAAATTTCAATTCTTCACCTCTCTATGTTCTGTCTATCTGCCGTCTGTGTCTGCTGGGCTATCTGTAGTCTATTAGACATACCTGTGCCTGCACCTGCCTGAATGCTTGCCTGATGTCTGACTGTCCCTATGTCTGTCTGTCCCTAGCAAAGGGCTTTGCTCTGCATTTATTGAGCAGCACAGAAAATGAGGCATGGGAAAGGGATATGACATTCTTTATGGAAAGCTTTAGCTGGGTTTTACAAGGGGAATGGTAACTTTACATACTCCAGGTGACCCAAAAGCACTCAGTACTGCGAGCATACATTAGCAAGCCCTGTCAGGTTGCTTCCAACGTTTATGGTAGACGTTTGTTATATGACATCGCTTCCAGCCTGTTGGCTGCCTTCGTCACTACATTCACTTACAAACATAAATTACTCTGGATCGGGGGCAGCGGGGGGTGGGGGAGGCATGGATGGGCTCGTAGCTTGAGATTAAGGCTATGCATTAGTTTAGGCTGGGAAAAATGTTCCCAAGGTGTAGAGGGTCTAGCTCGCTGACCCTCACTTCTGTTGGGTGCTTCTTGGGCTGGAGATTTTTGGGTACCTGTGAACACAAGCGGGTAAGAGAGAAAGAAAAGACACAGACGCCAGGTAGCTGCATTGAGAGAGGTCTGTGTATTTACTGGAACACTCAGTTTAAATAGTCACACTCAGGAACGAGGCCCAGGGGAAATCGAAACCTGCCCATCTAACATAAACACGGGAAAATCCAAAAACACCAGACCAGAGGAGGATCTTGAAAGGAAGATCCAGCAAACTTTTAACATAAACCTGAGACCTGCTCAGTCTTTGATCCAAGGAGCAGCAGTCAGTGTTCCACACAGCGGGTGTCCAGCCCCAGCTTCCAGCCTGTCCGGGTGGAAACCAAGTCGCTCCCAAGCAAAGGCGGGTAGGAGACCACAGTAAGGCAAGTAACATTGTTCTCTTGCAGGCAGGAGAAACTTATGCAGAGTGGGCACACAATAGGGTAGCAGGCTGGGTACATATTCCTAAATGTCTTTAAGGTGTGTTGACTTTGCTGTGGGGACTGCCTAAGGTTCAGTCGCTGGGGCTCAAAAGATATTTTCATAGAATTGTATCACTATATCCACATCCTCCAGACAAATATTACACCGTTAGCTCTGCACATGCAGGACATTATACTCCTGGGACCCACATGCCTCCCTGCCTATGGATTCAGAAGGGGAGGGCTCGTCACTCTCGGACATTGCTGACTGGTGAGCAGGGATAGGTATGGCAGAGTGTGTACCCACTGTCCTCTTACAACTGGGAGAGCATCTCAGAGAGCATCCTCCATGGGAATGAGCTCCTCCTGTCCACAGAGGCCTTGTCCCCCTGGGGGAAGTAGGGCTCAGGGCCCAGTAACTATTACTCTTCAGCTTCTGTTGAGATAGGCATGTGATTAATGCGGACGTTTTACTCTGAGCATCGCATTGTAAGAACTGTCCCAAGCCTAACGTTACTGTCCCCCGAACTCCCATCAGATAAGCTGTGACCCCCACAGGAGGAGAAACTGGCAAATGCCTTAAAGATCCCTACTAAGGACCTAAGATTATGTATGGTCCAGATGGTCCAGAGCCCATGAGCACCTGGGTCTCACCTTTCTGTCTCTCAAGCCTGAGAAGAGCACCTATAACTCAGGTAATACGGGGGCAGGACTGCCTGACAACATGAAGCAGGGCCCAGCCTGGGGAGGTGAGAGTAGCATGCATGGTGATAAATGATGCTACCAACAGAACAGGCCACAGTCAATCAGCCAATCAATCAATCAACCAACCAATCCATCCATCATCTCTCTCGTCGCTTCCCTTCTCTCTGACTCTCTTCTCTTTCTATCACAGGCCCTTTCTCCTTCATCTGTCTCTTTTTTCTCCCTCTCCCCTCTCCCCTCCCTTCTCTTCTTCCCTTCTTCATTTTCCTACTGTTAAGTAGGGTGAGCGCTTCTTCTCTTTTTCTTCTCCTTCTCTCTTCCTCTTCTCTTCTTCCCTCTCACTCCCCTTCCCTGTCTCTCATGCTTTGTTCTGTTTTTCTCCCTCCACCTCCTCCTGTCTAGCTCTTCCTATTTCCTTCTCCCCTTCCCTTCTCTCCTTTTCTTTTCACTCCTCCTCCTTCCACCTCCTCTCCTCTCCTCCCCTACTCTTTATCCTAACTGTGAAATGTCAAGTGTGACATTCCAGCATCCCTTAGCTCCATGAGTCAGCCATGGCTTGGGGCTGCAGAGAAAGAGGCTTCTTGTAGAGCAACTTTCAGTTTGCCACAAAACATTTCTCTAGATGACAACAGAAATAAAGTTTGCCAGCTAGCTTTCCTCAACTATTCTCACAGGCATCCAAGCTGTGACACAAAAGGGCCTGCTGCCCATTCAGACCCAACCTGACTTTGTCACCTTGGTCTTACGCACCATAATCTAGAGCAGCCTAAGATACCCTTTCTTCCCCATACCTAAGATTTCTACCAGCCCAGTGATTCCCTTAGAAAGTGCTTGCTTTGATTGTCAAGCTATCCTCCTGTGAGGACTTTTGTGTCCCATGGGGCTATGGTCAGAAGCTGGGGCCAGATGTGTCCATTCCTGTCATGGCTGAGAAAACAGGCATTCTTCCTGCTCCATCTGCCTATGCTTGCCTGCTTTTCTCTTCCTGTGTCAAATGCCAACATATTTACTGCCACTCCTACCATCCTAGAATCTTGATCCCCAGAGTCCCTGCAAAAGAAGGAGCACTCTAGAGACAAACAAGGAAGGACAGCTCAGGATCAGAGCATCAGAAGCATGTGTCAACAACCTATCTCACTGACGAACAACAACAGAGCATCTTTGAGCTTCAAAATAACCTTCTGCCATCATCTCTGCAGATCAGTTGGATACCTGCCTAGAAGAGGCCCACACCAGTCAACCCAAGCAAGTGGCCACCTCTTCTCAGAGAACCTGGTAGAGTCTTCCATGCACAACCTGCCCATGATCCATCTCCTGACCACTTGTATTCTTGCTAACACAGGTTCTGGGTATATAGTCCAGTGAGGCTTCAAACTCATGATCCTTCTGCCTCAGACTTCCATGGGCATGTGCCATCCCTCAACTTGGTGCACTTACACTGGCCAGCTATGAGCAAAACAGTGATGTGTAAAATAAATGCTGACCCTTGGCATTGACTGTAAAATTGAACTTTGGGCTGAGGACCAAGAGCATGCCTGTTCCTGACACCTGCTAACCTGAACTTATTCCCTTCCTGGGGTGAAAGATAGAAACTGTAGAAGCCATGCCCAGCTGTTCCAATGCATGCAATGTCTGTGCTCAGGTCATGGTTACCCAATCCCAGCATTAGTCACAAAGTACAAACCCCAACTGAATAGAGTCAGGAAGAAGCCTATTCTGTAAAGGGGAAGGGAGAGTAAGTATTTGCCAAAGAGTGATGTAATGAGCTGGGAATGTGTAGCTCAGTGGTAGAGTACTTGCGTCATAGTCATGAAGCCCCAAGTTCAATTCCCAGCACTGCAAAAATCACCACTACCACAAAAGGGGAGAAAAGGCACTACATGCTTTGCAGGGCATGGTGTGATGGTTTGTAGATGCTTGGCCCAGAGACGGGCACTATTAGGAGGTGTGGTCTTGTTGGAGTAGGTGTGTCACTATGGATGTGGGCTTTAAGACCCTCATCCTAGCTGCCTGGAAGTCAGTATTCTGCTAGCAGTCTTCAGATGAAGATGTAGAACTCTCAGCTCCTCCTGCACCATGCCTGCCTAGATGCTGCCATGTTCCCACCTTGATGATAATGGAACCTCTGAACCTGCAAGCCAGCCCCAATAAAATGTTGGCCTTGGTCACAGTGTCTGTTCATAGCATAAAACCCTAAGACAGAAGTTTGTACTGGGAATGGGGTATTGCTATGATAAACCTGACCAAGCTTTTGTTTGGAAGAATGTGGATTTGGGAACTTTGGATTTGGAAAGTCATGGAATGTTTTAAGTAGGGCTTAATGAGCCAGCTAGTAGGAATATGGAAGTCTTTGTTGCTGAGAGTGATTTGAACTCTGCAGACCTGGCCCAAGAGGTTTCAGTGGAGAGGAACTTCAGGATGTGGCTTAGCGACTGTTTTTGTAATATTTTGGTGAAGACTGGCTGCTCTTTGCCCTTGTCTGAAGAGTCTGCCTGAGGCTAAGGTAAACAGATTTATATTAATTGCTTTGACAAAGGAAGTCTCAAAAAAGCCCAGCATAGACCTTGTTCTCTGATTAAGTCTCATGAAGAGCATTTTGATCAAGAATGGCAAGTTTAGAAAGGAAAAATATAAAATAGATGGTTCAAGTAATAAAGGGGCACCAGGAAGTGAAATGGAGCCAAATCCTGTGTTCTAGGAGATAGAAGATTAAGAGAGTGGGACTTTGGGGCAAGATCCTACCCAGTTAAATTTAGATCCAGGCATGGTGGTAAACACCTTTAATCCCAGGATAAAGCCAAGCGGATCTCTGAGTTCAAGGCCATCCTGTGACAGAGCAAACTCTACATGAAGAAAAGCTTAAGTCCAGGCATGGTGATATATGCCTTTAATCCCAAGAGACAGGCATGCAGATCTCTGACTTCAAGATCTCTGAGAGCAAGATCCAGGACAGCCAAGTTTAGGTAGTGAAGAAGTTGGAAAGCAGAAAGTTAGTGATAATGTCATAGAACAAGGGGGCCATGTTCCAACTCCCGCATGCAGCAGAACTCAGCAGCTTCTGCCATGTGGCTCTGGCCCAAGTGGAAAGTAAAATCCAGGATGCAGTGAGAAGACCAAACCTAAGGATAATAGGTATAGAAGAGAGTGAAGAGTCCCAATGTAATGGGCCAGTAAATATCTTCAACAAAATTATAGAAGAAAACTTCCCTAACCTAAAGAAAGAGATGCCCATGAACATACAAGAAGCCTACAGAATTCCAAATAGACTGGACCAGAAAAGAAATTCCTCCCGTCACATAATAATAAAAACACCAAATGCACTAAACAAAGAAAAAGAATTTTAAAAGCAGTAAGGGAAAAAGGCAAGTTACATATAAAGGCAGGCCTATCAGAATTACGGCAGACTTCTTACCAGAGACCATGAAAGCTAGAAGATCCTTGGCAGATATCATACAGACCCTACAAGAACACAAATGCCAGCCCAGGCTACTATACCCAGCAAAACTCTCAATTATCATAGATGGAGAAAACAAGATATTCCATGACAAAACAAAATTTACACAATATCTTTCCACAAATCCAGCCCTACAAAGGATAATAGATAGAAAACATCAACATTAGGAGCAAAACTACACCCTAGAAGAAGCAAGAAAGTTATCTTTCAACAAATCCACACAAATCTAATTCCACCTCTTGACAAAACAACAGGAAGTGACAATTACCTTTTCTTAATATCTTACTATGAAAATTAATATTACCAACATATCCTAAGGGATTGAAATCCAAAAATATGAGGAATTAAAAATTTATTGATTGTCATCCAATGGTCTCTCTAATTTGGTTAGTGGAGAAATAGGTCCAATATTGTACAATTTATATATACTTTCAGCTTGTTTGTGACAGTGTCTTGCTGTGTACAACATAAGGGCCTTGAAATCTTGCTTCTCCTATCTCAGCCTCTATTAATAGTATTATTTATTTCATGTTTTTACAATATACTATGGTTTTCAGAACATCTTATATATTTCAAAATTATTTATATACCTAAGGGAGACATAGACCATTAACTTGGGAGGTGGCTTGTAGGAAACAGAACAACAAAAAGTGAGACTGAATGCTTTGCTTGATATTTGTAGCTCTTGTATCAAGTTTGAAGAAGAGGATTTTATAAGTTACTCTTTCTCTGAGATGAATGCTTTTCCAAATTATCACAGCCAATGAACCAGATTCTTACCCACACCTAATGTCTGTGCCACCCTCCATGCAGAACCATTGTTCATTGAAGCAGTTGGTGAATGACTTCATGCATAGACTATCTTAATACACACACCATTTCTTAAATGAATGTAACCTGTTCTCTGTGGCCTGAGAATAAAGTCCCTCACTCAAGTCAAATAGTTTTGACCATAGCAGGAAGTCTGTATCCAGAAATTGTGCCTACGGTTCATTCCTTGGAGCAGGAGAACTGTCAACTCTCAGCTTAGCTATGATGGAGGTAAAATCCTTTGGTGATGTGAAGGTGATTGAAGTACAGCCTTATTACAGTGAGACCCAATATCTAAAAATTGTTCTTATTTTGGGCTTTTACCACAGTAAGAGCCAAGATTTTAAACTCTACTAAATATAAAACAAATGAACAAAAAGTCTTTATATATTTATGTTAATTTAAGAAAATACTAGTAGTGATATATTATTTTGAAATATACAGTTAATATGTTTGGAGTTATTTAAAATTTATATTGAGAAAAATGTATGTATTTTCAGTATTGCTGTAGATAAGCATCTACATAAGACTGTTAACTTGATTGTTGTTTTATATCAAACAACTTTTATAATACTCATTTTTATTGTTATAATATTTTATAAACTTTAAGGAATATGACAAAAAAAGATATTGTAGGTATTGAAGAGGGGGTCTCTGGGAGGAGTTGGGGTACAAAAGGGAAACGAGAATGTGATTTAATTCTATTTACTTAAAATATGTTTTTAAATGTTAACAAATTCAGATAAGTTGAAATCATGTAACTTTTCTCATCATAATGCAATAAAAGTTAAAAAAACAAAAAACAAACAAAAAAATTCATAGAACATTCCAAAAAAAAAAGGCTTAAATATCTAATGGGGTGAAAGAGAAGAGAGATGGTTAACATCTGGGGGAAACCTGGAGTCCTGTGTCGTATTTAGTGGCATTAGGAGATGCATGGACAATCAGGGCATGTTCCCAGGACACAACAGGTCCCCAGTGATCTTCAGGTCAGGGAAAACTTTGCCCTTTTACAAATCCAGAGTCCACTTCATACCTCTAAGTAAGACAGGAGAGAAAGGATACAGACATAGAAAGACATCAAAGCCCCCAGCCTGATGCGTGAGAAGCTGGGCTCAAGCGTAGGACATGGAGCCAATTTGTAGCCCCAGCCTTCTTTCAGGACAGCATTGCACAGGGTTGGAGCTTCATGGCCTGCTTCATCCAGGATCAGTCAGTGAGGTATGGTAGGCCTTGGGTAAATACTGTCTTGTCTGTGTGTGTTGAGGCATAGCCGTCCCCTGTGACTGGTCATCCCTGAGAACTTTCTAAGGTGGGTTTTGTTGTTGCTATTGTGTTTCCTTGCTTGTTAAGACAGAATCTCCTGCAGCCCAGTCTGATCTCCACCTCACCAAACAGTTAAGGACAACCCTGAATGGCTTGTTCTTCTGCCTCTGTTTACCCAGTACAGGGATTACAAGTGTTTAGCACTCTACCCCAAACATCCTCCCCACTGAGCTACATACCCAGCCTTCTGAGACAATTTTGGATGCAAGCTGAGCACCCTTGATTCTAAACCCAAAAGTGATGCTCTATGTTCAAAACATCCTGAACACTGACAGGACCACGTGGGAAAAGTTCCACATCAGACCTCACGGCAGGTCCTGGTGAAGGTACGGGCACACAGAATGTTGTAGAAAATTACCTCCTGGCTTTGTGCATAAAGCACAGATGAAATACAAATGAATTTCACAAATAGATTTGGGCTCACTCCATAGCTCATGAAAATATAAATATTCAAAAGGAAATCTCAAATAGCTCTCTTCCTACCAGGCATGTCCTACCTACAGCGAAGGTCACATGTATCCCAGGATAGTTATCAATGCAGCCCAGTTGTTTTACTTGGCTTTTCTGTTGCTGTGACCCACACTGACCAAAACCAATACTGATAGGAAAGTGTTTATCTGGGTTACAGGCTATAGTCCATCATGAGAGAAGCCATGACAGAAACTCAAAGGCAGGAACTTGAAGGAGAAACCAACAAAGAATGCTGATTTCTGGCTTGCTTAGTTACCTTTTACATGTATTCCCTAGACCTACCAGCCTAGGGATGGTGACACCCACAGTGGTCTGGGCCCTCCTACACCAATTAGCAATTTTTAAAAATGCCTCCCAGACATACCCACTGGCCAGTCTCCTCAAATGAGGTTCCCTCTTCCTAGATGACTCTAGGTTTATGTCAGGTTGACAGCTGACACCAACATAAAGTCCTACACTTAGCTAGCACATGAAGAGATTAGTTTTGTTACCCAATAACACAGCTCTTGAACATGACACCCGCAACGTAATTTTGTAATATCTAAAAGTTGGAAAGGCCTTTCATGTAGACATTTCAACAAATGGGTACTCAGGCTGTTTTAGCAAAAACGCTTGAACTGTGTGTCAAGTACATCAGCAGAGCATAGATTCTCAAGGAGACGAGTCCCAGAAGACATACTAAAGAATGAGCTTGGGTGGGGATGGGATAGGTAGGGGGTTATGAAAGGCAACTTTTCAGGCCTGAGGCTCTTATTGGGTTTTTTCAAATTCTATGTAGGTAGGTGTATGGTTAGTGCCCTTTATAGGACATGCAAAAAGGTTAGAAACCTGCCCATGATGACTTTATTAAATTGCACCAGAGCATACCTTCCAATGCTACAGGCCATGCCCTCAAGACCCTGGCATAAACTCCCTGTGATGGAGCTGTTGAGTGCCAAACAAGCCCGCTGTGTGGCTGGCTGCCCACGGTGCAAGATCAGGCAGAAATCCTCCTCAGGGTGGAGGGGAGAGGGTGGCTTTCGTCTCCCTCTGGTCAAGCATGGCAAAATTTCATAAACAGCTCTAACAGGTCTGCCTTGTGTGTAGCCCTTTGTACTGCAAGGCCATCCAATTTCAGAAATCACATCCCCAGAGTGTTCCTGCTGTGTCTCTGGTCTTTGACACCGTACTTACAGGGAGGTCTTTCTCAAATGCTTCATGAAATTGTTCAACTGATATTTACGAAGTGCCTTCCCCATACCAGGTGTAGAGTACAGAGCAAGAATGACCTGCTGAGAATAAGACAAATGCCTTTTTCATCTCACAAGGCTTCTATTAGAGAAGCTAAAGGGGGCTCTGTAAGTAGAATCCTTCATGAGAACCTGAATTCTTAATTCCCAGACCCATGTAAAAACAATGCAAGAAGCTCACTGAATCTAATTAGTGAGCTCTGGGCCAACAAGAGATCCTATCTCAAAAGTGTCAGAGAACATTCCTGAAGGTGACACTGAGGTTGCCCCTGATCTCCATACACACATGGCACACATGCACATACACACACACACACAGTTCAAGTGCTGTGGGGAAAGAAGTATGAGTGGCATTGGGCAGGGGGGAGGGGGGTTTTCAAGATCCAACATCCCAAGCAGGGCCCCTGGGCATGAGGAAACCATAGAAACAGAGAAGCCCCTCTACCTTTCTCTGAAGCAGGTCACGGAAGCATGTGATGATTTTCCCGCAAGCAGGCACAAGCCCCTCTTGTGAGAGGCCTCTTCCCTGGACCCAGAAGGAAGGAACGAGTTTATCTCAAAGAAGCACTTGGACGGACAGGCCCCTCTAGTCTCCCAAGTTCATTACTGTTGGACCTGACCTACTCTACCCAGTAACTTATTTGTAACTGTCCCTAGTCATTGAATTTAAGAATGAAAATACAAGCTGTGCCCATTTCTTTTGGTTCTGGAAGGCCCCCAGGTCACACGAGACCTATGCTACATCAGCCTGCATGTCTTTGTCCATCTATCTGTGCTCTAGGGACCTCATCCATGAGCCAAGGAGGAAGGTAGAAAGAATCAGCACCTGCCCTGCATGAAATAAAGACTGTAAAGAGGGGTCTCATTCAATCTCTGACAAGATGTCACCCCAGCACCCCAGTCATGCCTAGCAAGCGATGGAATGCTTCACGGTCCTGCCAGTGCGCCAGCATGCACCCCTTTCATCTGCTTACACGGAGTGAGTTCTATTCACACCAAGACTCACCCTTCAGGGCTCCCATCCACACTGCCTTCCTTTCCTTTTGCCTCTCATGGGTTTTGCTGAATAGGCCAAGTCATAGATCAGCTTCTTTCTGTCTGGATCTTGCTGGCTGCATCCCAGTTACCAGTCCATCTCTCAGGGGGCACCTTTTGAATTAAGATGTGCCAAGTGGGCAAAATCCTGAATGAAGGATGAGGGAGAAATCTCATAGGACCCAAGGGTAAAAGGTTCTTGCAGCCTCTGTGCTTTTTTGGTGTAACTGCTCAGTTATGGGCCCTGGAGCCCCATTCTCTTTTCAGGTAAGTTTTACCACCACACTTCTGCAAATATCCTAATCTCCTCTTTGCTCAACTGAGTGAATCCTCCTTTCTCAACCGTTAAAAGCTCTTGGCCTGACCCAGAGACATGCCTGCCACCACACAGAGCAGGAGGAGAGTCAGAACTCACCTAGAGGCCTGCCTGCCGCTGTGATGAGCAAGTATGTGTGGAAAGATGGGAGAGGAAGAAAAGCAGAATGGTTTGTGCACTATGAAGAGAGGCAGAGCTGGAGACTCAAAGGCAGTGAGGAGCCGCCTTACTTAAGTACCCTGTGCTGCCTCCTGAGGCCATGGTAATGTCCCAGCTTCTGCTGCCTCTGAGGACAATGTCTGGGTCCTTGGCTCTGTAGCAGCAGGGGTTGATGTCCATAGCCCATGGTACCACCAAAGGCCATTCAGATGTGCTTGGTCTGGGCTGCCAACTGGGCCCATGTTGACGTCCAGGGCTATGCAGAGCTGGCTCTGCCCTTCACTGGTTCTAGCACTCAGGAGAATGGGGGCCACCCTCACTGGGTTAGTACTGGAAAGCTGGCCCTGGGTAAATGGCTGCAGGAGAGATATCCCCAGATGGTGTGAATACAGGAGTTCCAATCTTGATCCTTGTCAGCTGCTACAGGCAGAGGAGCTGGCCCTATCCCTCACTTGGGCTATGTGGAAGAGCTGGCCCCGTTGGCACAGGCACAAGTAAGTTGGTGGGCTGACCAACTCAGCTACCAACAAAAGTGAGATCCAGGGCTTTAAGTTGGCCCACCCCAATATCTACATCTATGAACTGCTGGAACATGGGAGAGGGCCAGTCTTGTAGATCCAAAGCTGCAGGGTTTCCATGACACAGGGCACCAACAGAATATCTGAGAGAAGTCCTGATGAGGATCCAGTATTGATGGTGTAGCAGAAGCCAAGGCCTCCAACCAAACCAATGGCTCATTGCAATGAGCATTTGTAAATAGAGCAGTTTGGGCAAAGGGTATACTGTGTGACACACCACAGCTTCCACAGTGAGATGGGTCTTGTTTCATCTTGTTTTGGGTTTGTTTAACTTGGGGGTTGAGGGAGGGAGGTCGCAAAGGTAGAGGGTATATACAGAGGGGCAGGGAGATGAGTTTTCAGGCCAGCCACAATTTGAACTATTACAGTCGTTGCTGAATTGACAGGTCACATGTTGTTCTGAATCCATGGTCTGGATTTTCATCCCCACTCTGTTCAGCTGAGTTCCCACTTGCCTTTAGTTGATGGCTCCCCTGGTGACACCCTGGCCGACTTCCAAGTCTTCCTTGCCAGTGTCATTAACCAAACAAACTCACTTAAGAGCTAAGGTTTGCTGCTGTCTCAATCGCTTCCATTTTGGTATAAGGGACTAACAGCATAAACACACTTTGCTGGTAGATAGTCTAATGAATTTGCAGAATGTGATTTTTAAACCCGGACGGAGAAGGACACACGCTAGAGCTTAGACACTTTCCCGAAATCCTGTAACCGTCACCCCTCACACAGTTGCGCTGACATCTAATGTGCTGTGAGTGGGAACAGATATCTGCTCAACGTTCAGGAACCCAGATTTACCCACTGGGGATTTCCGGTGAGAGTCACACGTGCTGTGTGTGGTTAGTTGGTCTCTCCATCACTCACCATGATCTATCCAGATGTTTTGTTTTGTTTTGTTTTGTTTTGTTTTGTTTTTACCATAGTTGGGCTCTCCAGTCTAATTTGCTGTCGTTCTAAATAACTAGTCAGGGACTCAGCTTGAAGTTGAGTTCTGCCAGGCAGACCTGTGCTGTGGAGCTTTGTTGCTTGAAGTTAGGGTCAGAGTCACCTCTTTTAGGAAGCCCTGCTCCCTGACTCCTCAGACAGGCTTCCTCAGAGGTAGGGACAGTGGCTTCTTTACTTGACTGGTCATAGGTCCGTGCTAGCTCTGGGGCTCTGTGAATACTGAGATCCTTTGTTGCCACTGTCAGTATACCACAGGTGGCTAACTAAGAGTTTGTCCCAGTATACTCTGGCTGGAGGGATGTCTCCCTGAGGGAAGTCTTGTCCCCCATTAGTGACAGCACTCTCCCATGCAGAGTTCTCTGTGCTGGCCTAGGCTAGTCCCACAGCGTCTTCCCATGAGGCTGCAGGCACTTGTCTGTGCCTTCCAATTGCAGCAGAGTGAGGTTTATTCTGAAATTGCCTGTCCTAGGTGTAATAACCATATGCCTCCAGCCTTCCACGCCCTGCCGACCCAGGGCATCTCTTGACAGAAGCAAGCACAAGTGGGAAGTTCACCTCCAGCTTCTGAGACAGTCTAAGAACTCTCCCAGCATGCTTCTTTCTGGTGCTAGGAACTACCTTTCCAGGGCCTGGCAAGCAACCAGCTGGGGAACAAGGGACAAAACTCTGCTTCTTGTGGAGATGGCTGGTCCTTAAGGCAGCACAGATGCTCTGTGGCCCATGGATCCCTTATGTCCTTACCGTTATAGCACACAGGCCTGGACTCCAGGGGCCAGCACCTGTCTCTACTTTCCTTTCTGCCGTGGACCTCTGCTGACCACTGTACACACACACACACACACACACACACACACACACACAGAGCAGGTACATGAGAATCACAAGGCCAGCCAAAATCTATGATGTGGTAACTTCCTAGCCTTTGGGTGACATTCCAGTAGGCATGATGTCTCCTGAATCTCAGGAACCCCACTTTGATGAAGTTTCAGTTGCTCCTAGAAATGCCTTGCTCTAACAGCAGCAACTGTTAGAGGCAGCTTTCCCTTCCCTGTCTCCCTTCCTGGTTCTTCCTGAATGTCCCACTTCATCCAGGAACATCAGCAATAGCCTTTGTCTCCGAGCTTGCTTTTGAGAAAACCGCACTCAGATAACCCACAGTGAACAGTCTTTCCATCTTCCAGGCTCAGTTAGAAAGAAAGAGATACTCCCTGCTCCCCAGTGAAGACAGGACCAAGTTAGATGTGGGGCACAAACCGGAAATACCAGCACATGGAAGGCTGATGAAGTAGGATTGAGAGTTCAAGACCAGCCTGGGCTACAGAGGTGGTCTGAAGCCAGCCAAAATAAATAGCAAGGAATTATCTTGATAAAAAGAGAATGGGAGGGTGAGAAGGGAAGGAGAAGAAAGAGGAGAAAGAAGACACTGAGCAAGGCTACCATGGTCTTCCCTAATCCACAAGGATGAGTCAACATTGCAATATAGAAGGGAGGAGTGATGTGGACCACAGTCTGGAATGTTGAGGAAGTTCCAGTGACCGCCCCCCCAAAGGCACAGCACATCCTCTTCTCTCTGTAAGTTGCTGCCGGCTAGTCTTTTTTAAAAAGTGAAAAAGCTCATTGAACTGCTTAGCTTTCATGGGTGGGTCTCAGTATACAGCAGGAACCCTGTCTCTATGCATCCTGTGTGCCCCCTAGCATTGCTCCCAGAAACTCAAAGCTTTCTAGCCCCTCCCCATCCTGGCTGCCTCAGAAACAGAGTGGCTCTGGACATACCCACTGAGGCACATAAATCACCGCACTAAGGATCTCCCTAGAGACGTTAGAGACAAGCTCCCATTGTGTGACTTCTATGCCAGAAACTTCCATCAGAGTTTCTTCTTGCTATCAAGCAAAAGCAACTGGGACTCTTAAATAAGGTTTTCAAGTTCGCATCTTGACTCTGAGAGGCACTCAAGAGACTGTGAGCCTCACGGGTTTGGCATGTGTCCAGTGGGATCTGCAGGACTGGGATGAAGCGGGGGCTGAACTCTCCTGGCCAGGATCCCACGCTGTGGTTCAAACTGCTGGCAAAATAGCATGTGTGCTTTCTCAACCATGCTGACCTTTGGAAGTATCCCAAATGCTCTCTGACCCATATCGCAAGAATGCCTTGTCACTAAGACTCTTTGCAGCTGGGTGTGGTGGCATATACTTTTGCTCCCAACACTCAGGAGACAAAGGCAGGTGGATCTCTGTGAGTTCAAAGTAGCCTTGTCTACATAGTGAGTTCCTGGGAATACACAGGGGGGCGGGAGAGAAGACTCTTGCTGGTTTGAAAAATGAGTCACCCTCCCTGCTCCAAGGATCCTGTGTGGAGTTCTGTTAATGGACATGGGCAACCCAGTTCTGGCCACCTAGCCTTGGAACTGGGGGTCCATGATAGCTAGTCTGCATTACCAGCCTGACGGAATTGAAATCACCTAGGAGACACCTTTGTGAGTGTGTCTGTGAAGATGTTTTGAAAGATCAGAGAAGACTCATCCAAGGTTGAACAAGAAGAAACAAACAGGCAGAACACAGCATCCCCCATCAGCTGACCATGCTCCTACCCTAATGCCCTGCCCGCCATGATGGATGGTATCCTCAGACTATGAACCAAAGTAAAACCCTTCCTTAACCTGCCTTGGTCGGACATCATTGCCACAGCAGAGTGAAAAGTAATATACTTGTGGTACACTCCATTACACAAACTGGCTCCAGAGCACCCTGAGGAGAAGGGTGAGCTCCCCCACGCAGGCGGGAAAGGCAGGCCAGGCTTCTGTGACAGCTGCTGCTTCTTCTCTGTACTCGCTTCTCAAAAATCCCCTCCTGCAGGAGCAGCTGGTCCCCAGTCTCTGTCCTTTGTCACTTTCCAAAGACCTAATCTTGCATTTTCCATCTCTGTTTTAGTTACTGTTCTGTTGTAGGTAACTTGCTGTGAAGAACAGGTAACTTATAAAAGGTAATATTTAACTGGGTGCTTGCTTACAGTGTCAGAAGGTGAGTCCGTGGCCATCAGACAGGGAAAACGGCAGCAAGCAGGCAGGCGTGGCCCTGGAGCAGTGGCTGAGAGCTTACACACTATAAGTCAGAGGCAGAGGGAGAGAGAGACTGGGCCTGGGCTGGGCTTTTGAGACCTCAAAGCTTATCCCCAGAGACACACCTCCTCCAACAAGGCTAAATCTCCTAATCTTTCCTGAAACAGTTCCACCAACTGGAGACTAAGCATTTCAAATCTATGAACCTATGGGGCCGTTCTCCTTCAGGAATCTCTGAATCTACCTTTTGCCTCACTCAGCTTAGCACCTTCACTTCTCCACCCTTGAGTCTGGACAGCTCAGCCGAGAGGCGATGGAACCCAGAAAGGCCAGCACAGATCTTCCTGGAGGGCACCAAGGGAATAACAACCTCCGAAGCTATGCCTACTGTGTCAGAATATGTCCCCCTAAACTCATACGTCAAAACTTTTCACCATTGTGGTGGTACTGGGAGATGGGCCTGTAGAAGTTGACTGGGTTCCTATGGGTGGTGCTTCATGGTTGGTATTAACCCCTCATAAGAGGAGTGTCATCTTTTATCCTTCCTACCAAGGAGAGATACAGAAGATGTGCCCTCCGCAGGAAGCTGAGATGGCGGCACTAAGAAGCAGAGAGGCTCTCATCAGATGTGGACCCTCTGAGCATCTCGACCTTGGACTGCCAGCCTGCAGACCATCTAGAAATAAAGTCTCTTTTGCCAATTATCCAATCTTCAGTATCTTATTACATAAGAAAGTGAGAAAATGGATTAAGGAGACTAAAGAAATACTCAGCTTTGTCCTTGTCTCACACTGAATAGAAATTAAGTTGAACAATTTGTTCTTTTCAAAACCTTTTTAAAATGCATACGAGTTTTTCGGCATCTGTGTCTATGTACCACATGCGTGTAGTGCTTGTGCAGGCCAGTAGAGGACAGAAGGTCCTCTGGAACTGGAGTTAGACTGTCTACGTGGGTGATGGGATCTAAACCCAGTGCTCTTTAAGTACTGAGTCAGATCTTTTCAGCATGGAAGACCCAGCATTTGCCTCTGGCTTCTACATGCACACTCACACACAGACACATGTGCATACATGCACAAGCACACACACACACACACACACACACCAGATCTTCAGCACGGAAGGTTGCTTTTTGGCCATGAACTGATTTATAACAATCACAAGGAGAGCTCTTTGAAATGGGGAGGCATCTAGGATAACCAAGCAAAAAGACAAGGGTAAGGGAAGGCACACGGAATGCTTCAGAGAGATTCTGAAACAGCATAAAATTTAAGGATAAGCTCACTTTCAGGGTTATACAAATGGCAGCTGTCCTGGTTTGGTTTCTACTGCTGTGATAAAGATGGTGGCCTAAAGCAACTTGGGAAGGAAAGAGCTTATTTGACTTATATATCCCAGGTTATAGTCCACTGGTGGAAGCTAAGGCAGGAACCCAAGGTAGAAACCTGGAGGCAGGAACTCAAGCAGAGACTACAGGGGTGCTGCTTACTGGCTTGTTTATGGCTTGTCCTGTTTGTTCTCTCTCTCTCTCTCTCTCTCTCTCTCTCTCTCTCTCTCTCTCTCTCTCTCTCTCTCTCTCTCTCTCTCTCTCTCTCCCTCCCTCCCTCCTTCCCTCCCTCTCTCTCTCTCCCTCCCTCCCTCTCTCTCTTTCTCTCCCTTCTTTCCTCCCTCCCTCCCTCCCTCCCTCCCTCCACACCTCTGTGTACTAACCTTCTAGTCTGGGCTTAGAACTATGTAGACCAGGCTGGCATTGAACTCATGGCATTGAGATCCACGTGCCTATTGAGGGCTGGAATGAAAGGTGTGCATCACAATGCTCAGCTCAGCCTCCTTTCTTACAGAGTTCTAGGCCCCTCTGCCCAGGGGTGACACTACCAACAGTGATCTGGACCTCCCCACATCAGTCAGCATCTAAGAAAATGTTCCACCAACTTGTCTATGGGCCCATCTGATAGAGGAAAGTCTCTAGCCGAAGTTCCTTCTTCCAGATATGTCTAGGTTTATGTCAAGTTGACAAATAAGCAAACAAAACCAGCATATCACCTTTGTATCAGCATAGCCCTACGAGTGGGTACTTCCCATCCTAGCCCTGATATTAAAACAAAACAGTAAAATAAAACTATCTGATAAGCTCCCAGCTTAGCTCAGTCTGTTCCCTTGCTACAAGTGTATGCAGATGGGGAGTCTGGCTCCCCATCACCACATACAGCAAGCTGATTAAGCAGAGGTCATCTGGAATCCCAGCACCAGGGAGGATGACACAAGCAAATCCTTGGAGTTCATTGGCCATCTTAACCCAATCCATAAGCTCCAGGCTCTGTCTCAAAAAAAAAAAGCCAAGGTAGAGTATGATTAAAGAAGATACCTAACTAACATCAACCACTGGCCTCCGTGTGGACATGCATGCACACACCCACAGAAGCATGTGATACAGGACCACATAAAAAGTACTGACATAAGGCTGAAGAGATGGCTCAGCAGTTAAGAGCACTGGCTGCTCTTCCAGGGGTCCTGAATTCAATTCCCAGCAACCATAAAGTGGCTTACAACCAACTGTAATGAGACCTGATGCCTTCTTCTGGCATGTACCATATATACACCCAGAACACTGATGCATAAATACATAATTTTTTTTTTAAAGTACTGATGCATTTGTAAACTCCTATGTATTTTTTTCCCATGCGTGTTGAACACAGGGAGATTTAGAAGCATCCATTCTGCTACGCTGCTAGCGTTTCTTTCTGAGCTGTGGCATTTGGTGGCAAGCAAAGAAAGCCTCACTCTTCACCTAGTTGAAGTCTCAAAATAATAATCAGAGCCAGCCTTGGTCATTTTAGACAAATCAGAAAAATAAATAGAATAATAAACCATATTAGGTGTCAAAGGGCCTGCCCAAAAATACTGAAACAACAGATCATCAAGGTTTTCCTCTTGGCAGATGCAAATGGTGAAAGCTGAGCTGTGTGGGCGATTCTTCTTCCTCTAATTCCAAAGTGTCCTGTGTGCAAGGTGGCCGCCCACCTCATTCATCTGGGTGAGGGACAGCAGATGGCAGTCAGCATTGCCTGGGGACCGGATGGCAGGAGTAAGATAGATTGTGATTCCCTTTCCTTCAATGAGATGACGGTGGGGGTGACCTTCAGGTCTCCTTCCCAGGAGGCAGCTCTGTGATATGGGGAAGAGGGCCCATGACAGCCTGACTTCCAACAACGCCTGGCTGGCAAACATGGTTGCCAAAGCTCCAGCTGCCCACGACCAAGCCTACAAATTTGACATCTTCTTTTTTTTTTTT
>NW_022196903.1:93858387-93868698 GCF_008632895.1 Mastomys coucha
AGAAATCCGCCTGCCTCTGCCTCCCAAGTGCTGGGATTAAAGGCGTGCACCACCACCGCCCGGCAACATCTTCTAACTGTGAAGTTTTGGAGCCAATCAAATGCACTCACCTGTCTTCGCCAGCCTTTTAGTGAAATAAGCTCAAATCCTGAAACATCAGAAGCAGAGTGGACGAGTGTGGCTAGTCATACTATTTTCTTCCCTGCATTTTCCCAACAAACATCTATTCATCCCAGGCAGGGTGGATGACAGAGGGAAGAAAAGGCTGCCCTGAAGTCCAGCTTGCTGAACTAGTGATCGATAAGCAGTAATGGAACACACACACCCTGATGAGATGTTCTACTCTAAGCTATGTGTTGAGGATTCTGCTTGCCCGGGGTTTTTCCAATATTATAGTATTCCTTGGTATGCTCTACACTTTACAGGCTAAAGACACTGAGGCAGAAATATGATGCCCCCAAGGTCACAAGCAAAAGATTCAATCCAAGTACACACGATCTCAAAGCTTGCATGTTCATATGCTTCTCTTGGTGAGAAGCAGGATGCTCACGTGCGTGTATGGGCAGTGCACATGGAGGTTAGAGGATAAGCTTAGGTGTCTCTGACTACCTTTTTTTGAGATAGGGCCTCACAGGCCTGGAGCTCTTAGCAGTCCTATTGGCTGGCTGCTGAGTCCCAGGATCTGCCTGTCTCTGCCTCCTCAGCACTGAGATTGTAAACATGTACCACCATGCTAGATTTTTTTTTTTTTTTTTTTTTTTTTTTGCCCCTACACAGGTTCTGGGATCAAACTCGGGTTTGATGCTTACAAGCTAAAACATTTTACTGACTAAGCCATTTCCCCAGCCCTAGTCATCTGCTTCTGACACGCTTCCTACCTTCCAGGTATTACCCAGACTTTCTTTGGCTTTTAATCCTCACAGCCACCCTGGGAAGCCTCGTACCATTAAAGCCCACCTTACTGACAAGGAGGCAGGGTCCACAAGTTAGGTAAAGTTGCTTCAAACAGCTCCTGATACTGGGGCAATTGCCCTGTAACTAGGTCCTGGAGCACATCACTTGGGCATTTCCTCTTTGATGGCAGCCCAGATGGAAGCTGCCATTCGAGCACAATGCTCACCACAGGAGGTAGCATTCCCTAGTGCTCTCCCCTCAAACTCTCCAAGATGCTGACATTTTTAGACCTTTCAACTAGGATCCCCCTCCTCTCTGCTCAGTATCTGTAGATCAGAACTATAGAGCTCCATGGTGGGTCAAACCCTACGTCCACTGAGTGGCCATCCATCCCATACCATAGTCCCTACTTGTATTCCTTTATTTATGTGTGTCCCTCTGAAGTGCTGTTACTTGAGGAGAAGCCCAGGCTATTCCCCAGAGTGCCAATCTTCTTGGTTCAGACCAACCACAGCAATGGCTCTGTTTTGCAGGACCTGGTTTTGTTGGTTTTGAAATGATCACACCCTCCCATGCTAGCCTAAAAGGACACAAGGGGAATGATGAGAAAATGCTTCTTCATTTAGGTGTGCCTCACAGATCCCCTTTGGGACACAACCATCTGTCCCTCTGACTGCTAGAAATCCCTTGCCTGAGTTCACTTTCATTGTTAACCTGGGCAAATTTAGAATTATCATGAGAGCGTATGCTTCGGAGTGAGGGAAGGTCTACGCAATGCAGCGTGACCAGCTGCCTTATAGTGTGGCCATCCTCTGCTCCCCCACCCCACCTCCCGTCCCCATGACAGACTGTACCCTCAAATTGTGAGCCAAAATAAACTTGCATCAAATCAGGTGTCCGATCACAGCAACGAGAAAGGGGACTGATATATTTATACTCCCTCTGCAGTTTGCATCATCACTGATTGGTCTTCATGGAGGAGCGGAAGTTTGGCCTCTCTTAGCTTTGAAAATCCATCGAGGCACCCTTGGAGATTCTTACCTCAACTCCCCCCCTCTCGCCAGTCTTACCGCCTTGCTTTCTGAATGTTGCTATTTCTAAGAGCCTTCTCCCGTCGCCTCTGTGCTTACAAATCTACAATTCTAGGATCCAGTCAAGGATAACACAAGCGAAAAGAGCCCCCTGCTCAGTAGCTCATACTGCCTTTGGTACATGGGATATAGATGCCATCTTGGGCTGACAAAAGAAGTCAGTCTAAAAGGCCACACGGGAGGGCTTGGGATTTGGTTCCATCAACAAAGCACTCACTGTGCAAGCACAGGGACTTGAGTTCTAACCCATGTGAAAATCTGGGTATGGTAGACTATAGCTGTACTCTAGAACTGGGGAAGGGGAGGCATGAGGATTCCTGGGCTCCCCAGTCAGTCAAGCATAAAACAGGGAGCCCAGCATCTCAATAAAAGGCCTTTTCTGAAAAAATAAAATAGATAGCTCCTGCAACACCCACAATTGACCTTTGGCCCTCCACATGCACACATAGACACATCACACACACACACACACACACACACACACACACACTCTTACACATGCAAGATTCCTCCAAGACTCATGCACAAATGAAGCCACATTGGTGCTCTGAAGGTGGAAAAGCAAAAACACAGAAAAAAAAAACACAAAAAACAACTGGGTTTTCTGTGATATTTCTGAGCCATTCAATTAACCATCTCTAGAACTCCCTGACCTCCAGGCATCTTGTCACACCAGCCAACACACATTCTTTGTTAGACTCTCTTCTCTTTTTGTATTTTATATTGCTTGCAGCTTAAATCATTTTAAATCACGAAGCGTGTGTGTGTGTGTGTGTGTGTGTGTGTGTGTGTGTGTGTGTGTGTGTACAATCATAAAGGGAATAGTCTACAAGAAGGCAGAAGCACCCATTATATCAGTGTGAGCTCTCAGAACTCAGGAGCACGAGTCTAACTGCTGTCTTCCCCCTCGCCACTGTGACCTCCCTCTTCATCTCATCTCCAATGCCCACAAGTGCCACGGGCTACGAATGGTGCCTGAGAAAGGCAGCCTCTCCAGATAATGCCTTGATGCCTGGTAATTCATGAGCAGCCAGGCCTCTATTTTACCTCCTCCCTCTTTTTCTGTTACTTATAAAGAAAGTCACAGAGAAGCATGTCAGGCCAGGGAAGGCTAAATCATCCCCAACAACACCTCCCTCATAAATATCATGAAATACTGCGTGAGGCTCAAGAGATATTTATGTCGTTTTGTCCCTTCTGTGATGAAAGAAGCCGCTTGGAGGCAGCTCTGGGCCAGAACACAGTGCTGTAGCTTTGTCACAAAACTCAAGAGTGCCCAGGGACCAAGAACTGCTGTCAGTGACCTCAAGGTCAGACAATCTGTGCACAGGTGGCACTGCTCAACCACGTGGGCCCTCCTGCAGGACTTTATTTCTTTGGATATACAGACAACTGAAGGACATGAGTAGCAGCTTTAGAAAAATACAGTCTAGGGGTATGCTGTAGAAAGTTACTTCAATATCCCATACATTTCACCTCTACAAAGTTGGGAAAGTAACAGTGTCAACTAGCTTAGGCCAGGCCGGGCCACAGTCATAGACATCCCTACATTTCAAAGGTTAGCAACAACTGAAGTGTACAGCTAGCTCAAGTTAAGTACCCATCAGCTCTTGCTTCAGAAATGGAGTGTGGTAGAGGGTAGAGCAGCCTGTTTTAGGGGACACTTCTGAGCTTGTGGTAGAAGAAACAGATTCTGGAAAAATCACATGATGCTGTGAAGTCTGTTGCTTGGAAGTGGCACACATCGCTAGCCTCTCAAACTTCATAACCAACAATGTAATGCATGGTTAAGGCTGAAGCTACAAGATGGAGAGTCTAATCAATCCACATGAAGGTGGAGTCAATGTCTTGAAAAATAATACAGTCTACCACCCAAGTATGATTGCTATGAAAATTAGGGGTATAAAGCACATGCTATGAAAAATTAGCTATCATAAATATTAATGCCATCTCTGAGATCTGAGTTACTTATCAGGATAAGGAACCTTTTACAGATGGGCCTTTTTATGCAGTTGTTTAGATTAAGTCTTTGAACTTGCTAACTTTGGTTAGATACCATGTGGTGTGCGTTGCACTGGGAATCAGCCGTCAAGCAGATGAAGTTTATTCGACTGTAAAATGGAAATAAGAAGTGTCTTCCTCCCAGGGCTGTTGTTAAGATAAACAACATGACTGAAAAGTCTTTCACTTTCCCCTCATAACCGGGAATTCCCTTCCCCTTGAGCCTAGGATGACTTGAGCGGCCCACTTGTTCACTAGAGTGTGATAGAAATAATATGTTGGGATTTGAGCAGCCATATAATCAGCAATCTTGAAGCTTCAGCCCTCTTAGGAGCTCTGAGCTGCCGCCTGAGCAAGTCAGAGAAACACTAACTGCAGTCTTCCAGCTGCCTGTGCCAGAGTGCCAGATGTCTAGGTAAAGCCATCGGATGAGCTTGAAAATGCCACACCAAGACAGCTGTGGATACCTTGAGGAACATAAGAATCAGCCTGATGAGGTGACCTCAATGTCTGGTACATGAAACCATAATATAATCAATAATTTATTTCTATGTTCCATGCAATGGTGTTTTGCCTGTGTTTCTGTCTGTGGGAGGGTGTCAGGTCCCCAGGAGCTGAAGTTAGACAGGTGTGAGCTGCCATGTGGGTTATAGGAATCGAACCTGGCTCCTCTAGAAGAACAGTCTGTGCCCTTAACCACTTATCATCTCTCCAGCCCACCCCATAATATAACTAAACAGATGCTCTGACAGGTAAATGTTAGGATGGTCTACTAGTCAGCAGTAGGTAACCAAACCCATAGAAGCTTGTAGTGCTATATCTGGCTCCTTATTGGTTTAAGGCAGCAGTTCTCAACCTGTGGGTCTGAGCCCTTTGAGAGTTGAATGAACCTTTCACAGGAGTCACTTAAGATCATGGGAAAACACAGATATTTACATTATGATTCATAACAGTAGCAAAATTACAGTTATGAAGTAACAATGAGAATAATTTTATGGTTGGGGAGAGGGGGTCACCACAACATTGAGGAACTGTATTAAAGGGCCACAGCATTAGGAAGACTGAGAACCACCGGTTTAGGGGATGTTACTAATCTCGTGATCTTGGGTAAACACCCAGTCTGTTGTGAGTACCTATGACTCAGAACTGAGAAGAAGATAGTAAAGTCACAACTGCAGTCAAGTGCTTCACGGTCTCTTTCTGTGCCCCTGAATGCATGGTAGAGAAAAGGAAGTCCCTTTCCCCTGGAGTCTATAAGAGGACCCTGTGTAATGTGACAGGGCTAGACAGTGCAGAGGTTCCTATATCTTGTATTCTTGATGAAGCCATTTCAGGTTTAACTAGAATTTGATCTCCTTGATGGAGAACTGAAGGACAGCTAACTACCCAACTCCATTCTATGGACCCAAGGCTAAATTGCCCCAGCTAACTGCTTATCTTAGCTTCTGTTAAACTGCTTAGCTGGGCAAACCCTCCCCCTGCAGCTGCAGAGCAAGATATCAGTGTGTGGTTTTCACCTTTAAAAGCCTCTTGCTCTAAATGCTCAGGGCTACCCTTAGGTGCCAAATACCTGAGTGTAGCCCTCGCCAGCTCGAATGAAGACTTTCAACTGGCTATAAATTGTACTGAGTGGCCATCTCTGATAAGCTCCCCCATAAAAGTAACACTGTCAACCGGAGGAAGGTCACAATCCCTAATATCTCCTGGGCATACATTTTGAAAAGTAAAAATTCATCATCTTTAATTTTCTTAAGACTTCAGGTAAAACCAACATAAATATACATTATCCTACACTGATCCGGTGTTCAGCACCCACCAAATGTCTTCAAGAGACAGTTTACTGTTTAAGATTCTTGATTCTGAAGTCTAGAAATTTTGCCAACTTTCAAGAATGAACCAGCATCCAAGTGTGCCTTGGTACCCTTCCTTTCCTTAGTCCTGTTGCTATTGATCTATTTGTCTTCATGATATGAAGTTGGACTCTGGTGTGTGTCGGGCTCTCTTGTAGCTTAGGCTAACCCCTAACTTGCTATGCAATTGAGGATGACGGCCTTGAAATCCTGCCTTTGTCTTCAGGCCTTGAAAACCTGCCTTTGTCTTCAAAGTACTCTAGGTTTCTGAGTGTGTGCCGTCATGGCCACAGGCTAGACTATGTTAGCTGGAGACTGTGACAGGGTGATGGCGCAGGCTCCCTCAATCCTGTCCCTTTTTCCTCCTGAGGATTCAACAACACTATATTTCTCAGTGTCCTACGCAGTTAGTTGACACCATATGATAGAGAACCATGGCAAGTGGCATGAGAGCAGCAGTTAGGGACAACCTTCCAGGCCTGTCACCTCCCACATGGCCCTTCACACTTTCCCCCTCATCTGGGAGGCAGTCCAGGGCAGCGGGTAAGACCCTAGAGGATGAAAGAACTGCAAGATAAAAGGAGGCTGGGTCTTAGCACTCCAAAGCTGAACCAGTCCCCAGTCCTTATTTGCCAGGCAGAGAAGGGCTGGCCCAGGAGGAGTGAGAAGTGAGATCTTCTCTGGCTCATTCACTCTTAACAGAGGCTCTCTTAACAAATGTAAAGGTAAGTGACACAGAGTGGGATGAGGGGTGGGCAGAAGCCTGGGTCATTCCTGGTCCCTAAGAAGAACATGCTGGGGAGCTATGGTGCCCAAGCCAGGCAGTCTGTATCAAGCTCCAGAGAACAGGCAAGAAAGAGCAGAGAACAGTAGGAAGATGCCCAGCTTGTCATATCCTGCTGGCCCTCCCTGGTGACAAGAAGATGAAATTCTATCATTCATCTGACAGGAGATCTCAGAAGTGACTAATTGAATCCCTCAGGCCTCTTTAGAAGGAGTCTCTTCTTTCCTGGCTACTTCCCTCTGTTCAGCCAGGCTCCCACTCGGCAAGGCAGTCTGGCCCACTCTCTGCAGAGAGTGGGTATGCAGGGAGTACTCAATCCCCACCGAGCTAAGGAAGTGAAAGCCACTCAGCAGAGCTCTCAAACCAAGTCTTTTGCATAATACTACTCCAGTGCCGGACTTTCCAGTCCCCCTGGAAATCCCTCTGTGCAGCTACCAGTGACTTCTTTGGCCTTGAGCCTTTGATTCTTAAGGCTCATTCTCATAGAGATGAGCTTCCTGAAAGCTACTGTCATCATGGTGGGTGACAAAAGAGCCTTTACAGCCACAGTACACTAGTCTAGACAGACTTAGAATGGGCCCCCTCATACATCTTACCAGCACTATGTCCTAAGTACAAACTCTCCTTTCACACCAGAAGGGCCAGATCACCTTATAGCCCAGATTGAAAATCAATGAGATGCATCCCATTATTTCCCAGCCCAAGCATCACTAATCCATCACCACTTCTATTTTTATATCTGGACTATGGGGTGGGTGATAATAAACTCAGGGAGTCCTTCAAAGGGGCCGGAATGACACTCCTGCTTTACCATAGCTCTGTTCTCTCCTCCTACAGGATCTCCTTAGATCTTCAAAATCAACCTTGCTATACTCCTTCCTCCTGGTATTAGTATTGCAAAGATATTTGCCACAGAAACGGATATAGGGACCCAAGCTTGAGATTTCACAGCACCCAGAGCTGAGAACTTGGTTGTGAGAGCAACATAGCACCTTAGCAGCCAAGAAGGAGGGGAATATTCTGAGCGTTGGCTAGAGTGTTCATTTGTACTCTGTGCAAAGGAACAGAAAAATGTTAACGGCTGCCTAATACGTCATGCCATATTCTCCTTTCACACTTGAAGCACACTGCAAATGAATGACACATGTCTCACTTCTCCTCAGTCCTGTACCTAAGGCAGGCACTACTAATCAATCACCATACTCTTCTCCACTGAGCCCACCAGACACAATAGCAGAAGCCTTTGCCTGCCACACATCAATCACATGAGCCCAGATGTATTCAGCAAACTCTAAGTCCTGAGAGTAGGTAAGCAACCAGAAAGGCAAGGAGTTACCAAGATGACATGGCTGAGCTTCCAAGCACATCCTAGAACCCCAGCATAGACTCCAATAAAGTATGAACATTACGATTCCAAGCCACCTGGCTTGAGATCTCTCTACACGATGTGATTTCCGTACTCTGTACATATTGTTTTGCTGACTTGTTTCTTCACTATCACAAGTAGGTTTTTTGTGGGAGACTGAGGGAAGCACAGAGTGGGCAGGCCACTTGCACACCATGTGTGACATTATTAGTCAGGGTCAGCAAAGCCAGGTAATTGGGACTTGTGCCACTTCTCCAACTGTGAATGAGGCAGGGCAAGGGCACGGGGCATTAAGTCTTCCCAGGCAGGGACCCCTGTCTTCCGTGACCAGCCGTGAATCAACTGAACAGGCTGTGCCAGGATGTTGAAGACAGTCGTATATTTAATTATGAGTGAATGACCACCAGTATTTCTGCCAGTTCGCTGTATTGTTTTTATGGGTTTTGGATAAAGCTTATTCCCCGTACAATTTCCCATTCACAATGGAGCTTTGTTCAACATTAGCGACGTCTCTAATGTTTCTGTCGCCAGTCTCTCTGGCATGAATACAAGAATCTTTCTCACTCTTGGTCTCCACAAGGAACTCATGCACAGCTAATTTGGTTGATAAAATGATACCATTTCAACCATCTTCATGCTTCGGTTAGATTGTTTGACCCTTTTCATAGGAAAGGATTAATCATGTGGCTCCCATTGCCAACCTTATAATTTTAATAACAAGGCCGATCAGATGAACAGCCAAAATGAATCTTTTACAGTAGAATATGCTACACCATGAGAGTATCTTCTGTCCCTGTTATTGAACTGGCTTATGGCATTGGTAGCCAGTGAGAGAAATTTATTTAATTGTTTCCAGGACAGGAGGAAATACAGAGCCAACACAAAACTACTCATACACTATATAATCGAAAATGATGGCTCAGTGGCAGATCCCATATACAATGAAGGTTTCAGCAAGAGATTGTTTCCAAAAATAAGATGGAGAATTATAGCAGAGAAGCCCCAGAATTGGCCTCTGGCTTCTATATGCACACATGCACACACGTACACACACACATGCACACACAAAGTACATACACATACACTCATACATACACCAAGAAAAAGAGAGAGAGCCGGGCAGTGGTGGCGCACGCCTTTAATCCTAGCACTTGGGAGGCAAAGGCAGGTGGATTTCTGAGTTCGAAGTCAGCCTGGCCTTCAGAGCGAGTTCCAGGACAGCCAGGGCTACACAGAGAAACCCTGTCTCAAAAAAACAAAAAACAGGGGGGTGGGGGGGGGAAAGAAGGAAGGGAAGGAAGAAAGAAAGAAAAGAAGGAAGAAAGGAAGAAAGGTGAAGGGCAATTGAGGAAGACACCTAAATTGACCTCTGACGTCTACATGCATGCATGTACACACACACACACACACACACACACACACACACACACACGCGCGCGCGCGCACATGCACAAACTGCCTAATGATGAATTTCTCATAAGTGTCCCTGTTGTGAATGGCACAAGACAGCAACCACCTGCTGCTGCTATAACATCCCCAAGCCTCCAGGCTACTACACAACAAAGGCAGGTCTCCCGGGGAAACTGCCTGGCACCAAGATCTGACCCACTTCTATGTTGTCCTTGTCCCTCATGCCTTCAAGATGTACCTCCCAAATCATTAAATGTGCCACATTCTTTTTCTTTAAAGGAATCCTCTGGCTGCCAAATACCATGGGGCGGGACAAAAGGCTAATTGACCGAGATGCATTTTCCAGACCACTCTTTGTGGCTTTAGGGAAAGTAACATGAACTCTAGAATGGGAAGCCTCTGGTTGTGAGGAATAGGAGGCTGAGTTATCAATCAGGTGGGCCAGACACAGGGCCTTCCTTCTCCTACCTTGAGCACTCGTCTTCCCTTCAGGGGTTCTCTGCTGCTTCCCCACCAACCCACCAAGAGGAAGCAGCACAAATCACACAGGCAGCTGCCACATGCCTGCCAGGTAAGGTGGCACCGCATAGCAGACACACGTGGGCTCCGTCTTTTCTCCCAGCATTTTCCACATGTGAGGGAACAACCTTCTGTATATGATAGGACGCGGGCTTAGTTCTTGTGTGGAGAGAGAAGAGGCAAGAAAAAGCCAAGGAAGCTCAAGTGGCTTTATAGCAACCTGATCTGATCTGATGATAATGAAACCATTCCCATGGGACTTCTAATTGCATGCGGAGCTCAGACACAGTATTCTCACCACTATAGGATGAAGCACCTTTAACACGGCTGTGGATCTGCAGCACCCTAGGACATGACAATGTGTTCTCGTCCTTTCCCTCCCCCTCCCCCTCCCCC
>NW_022196903.1:93868890-93924747 GCF_008632895.1 Mastomys coucha
CTGTGTGTGTGTGTGTGTGTGTGTGTGTGTGTGTGTGTGTGTGGAGGTTCCTGAACCATGACTCAGTACCTCCATTCTCTTCCTGTTTGATCCCTGCAGACCTGTCATCTCCCAGGAGCTATGCTACAATCTCATGAGAAACAGCATTGATTAAAACCGAGTCCAGAAAATTCTGGCCCCTGCATTGAGGAATTCCAGTCTCATTGCCTGAGTCAGCTTCCTGTCTTTTCTTCTAATGTGTTTGCAAACCTGGACAGATCATTTTCCTGTCTGAGCCTCAGTTTCCTCATCTGCCAAGTGGCTTGACATTGCTACCTCTTTTACAAAGCTAGCCTGAAGATAGCAGATATTCTGTGCAAGTCAAAATGGGCACAGGCATAGGAAACACCTGGAATCTTCTCTGGATATCCTTATGCTTTTGGCGTTTGGTAAAGGCTACCTTGTTTCTGCCAGCATAGTAAAATGTACGTGTTGAGCCAGACGATAGTTAGGAAGGGAGAGGCATTTGGCTTGCAAGCCTGAGAACCTGAGTTCAAGCCCCAGAGCCAGTTGCATGAGGAATCCAATCCCATGAGAACTTACCACTTATCCTTCTCGATGTCACCAGTACTCTGGGTCACCCATGCTCAGAGACACATGCCAAACCACTCTGTAATCATCAGGCCAGAGCCAATGAGTGAGGTCAGAGTGCATCAAAGCCACACTCTGTGAGCATAAAGACATTTTGTTGTTATCGATTCAGTTCTCAGGAATTTCTCAGGTCTCTTGGCAGTGGGGTACCAGATTTGTAGATTATACAGATGTGGCCAGCTGCCCCTCAGCTGTCCCACCATCTACCTGCAGGGAGTGAGAATGTATTGAAGCCTATACGATACATTCAGAAAATGCTGTTAGATCTCTTGGAATTGAAATTATAGACGCTATAAGATGGTGAGTTGTGAGTCACCTGGTGTGGGTGCTAAGAACTAAATGTGGGTGCTCTGCAGCAGCAAGCTCTCTTAACTACTGAACCATCTCAGTCCTGAGGCAGAGCCTCTAATGTAGTTTAGGTTGCAATGGGATTTCCCATCAAAGAACTCTGCACTGTCTTCTAGAGTTGCTTGCATGTGGGATGATGCCACAGTCTGCTTGTGTCTATTAGAGTTGCTTGCATGTGGGATGATACCACAAGTCTGCTTATGTCTAGCTTCCTCCATATGAGAAGTCTGAGACTCCTCCATAGGGCCAAACAGCATCCAGGTGATGACAGTTGGTTTCTTTTTATGGCTTAACATCATTCCCACTTGGTTTTTATGTTCTGCCTTTTAGCACGCCATAAAATATGATTAACATACTCAAAACTACACATATAGCATTGTGATGTGATCAAACTTAACATATGCATATACCCATGTGAACACAGAGACCTTGCATTAATCAGAATTGTATACAATTTTTAGAAGCAAAAATCAATGTATAACTAAGGTCTAGTTTTTCCTTAGGCTCTTTGCAGAACACAAGAGTATAACTCTGCAACCTGGGCTAACTAGAGACTCTTCCATGAATTTTTCCAAAAATCACTTCTGCCCTAATGAAATTCATTGCCTGTGATGGAGAACCATTCAATCACACACACACACACACACACACACACACACACACACACCATCTTTCCTCTCATTGCATTCCATATTTCTGAAAGGATTCTGAGTGTTAGTGAAAGGAACAGGATTCCATTGGTCCAAGGGAAAATACTGATAAAGTAAAAATTGATAAATCAGAAAAGTTTGCTTTTGTAAAGAGAAAGCCCAAGGGCTTCAGGCATAGCTGTATCCAGGAGAGCAGCCATGCTGAATGCTCTTCTTTTTCTCCTTTCTTGGCTCCACTTTTCTGTCAGTCCCCTCTGACCCCTTCTCTCTTTGCTGACTGGTGTCCTGTTGCATGAAATTCCAGGTGGCTTCTCTCCTGTATCAGTCATGAAAACAGACCACCCTGGTTATCTACAATAGAAGCCATGTAATGCAGAGAGCTGATGACAGAGGTGGGGACAGTGTTGAAGAGATGATGACCCAGGAACAGTAAGCAGTCCAGGGATGGTGGACAGTCAGATGGATGCAGCTGCTCATACAGCAGAGACAAAGAATTGTCTAGTGTGTAAACCCAGAGGCTAGGGACACCTGACAGAAACTGGAGCCAGAGAGGAGCTCAAGACAGGAAGGAGGCAGAGAAACAGTCTGTCTGGCTTCTCCTTCCCTTTTCTCCCAGTCCTGTCCATGTCCCCATCCCACTCCTACACTTGTCACCTGTGCCTTTCGACAGACCAGCGCAACTGAAAAGCAGCACACAAGGATGTCTGTACAAACCTGAGGGACCAGCCCCTTGGGATACAGACAAATGCCGAGGAAGAGGGAGGGAACAGGGCTGGGGACCACAAGCCCAAGATGGTACCCTGTAGAATGTGAACCATTTAGTAGTGCCAGCTGGTAACCTGGAAGAAGTCTGATTGTCCAGCTGTGAGTGCTGAACCCACATCTAGGGGAAGGAGTTCAGAAGGGGACGGTGAGACGCAGTGGTATAGGACACTAAGTCAGTAAGAGGACGGATGTCAGAGTCATTGGGGTCCTCTCCGGCATGACTTCAGACTGACCATTCGAAGGGCTAGCCACTCACCTCTTCAGATGTGTGGTGGGGTGGCATACTGAAGAAGGTACGTGTCCAACTCCACAACTCTAGCTATTTCAACAGAGCAGAACTTTAGGTGGCAAACTATGGTTAAGGCCACTACTCCATTGACAAGTTCCTAGCCCCTGGAAAAGTGACAAGGGGACCAAAGGATGAGCAGACACTATTCCCCTTCCTCTTTGGACTTTATCATTCCCTAGCTTGGACTTTGTGGCATGAGGCCAGGGTAGGAAGATCCAGTTCAGTAAATGGTCCCCTGTGGCACAGTGCCTTCGAAAGGAGCCACTCTGCAACCCTAGTGCTGGGGCTAGAGGATTCCCTGCAAAGCTTTTATGATCTCTATAAATTTCCAGAGAGAGGGCTGGTGAGCGACTGGGCTCTGTCACTGTCAAGCACTGACTGAATGCACCTTTAATGGAGTCTCCAGCAGCTATAAAAAAAAAATGCAGGAAAACAGCTTTCTGGACTCAGGCGTGCCTGATCGATGGAACGGTGACACCCAGTAAAAGCCAAATGGGCTGGGCTTGTCGGCAAGCTTGTAGAGGGAAATACATCTTCAGATGCAACTTTGAGATGCACACACGCCATCTGGCATGCAATTCCTCCCCAGGGAGCACACACTCAGAACTCAGCATTGCATGGGATGGCTTTTGCATAAGACTGTGAGGATGCCCCCGAGGTTAAAAGCTTGGGTGTTGTACATGGGTTGGATAGTGTACCCAGCAGAAGCCATGGCCTCCAAAGACCTTAGGCAATGATCTTATTTGGAAGCATGCCATTTTTGCCCAGCATTGCTAAGCTTCAGTTTGTCCCTCCAGATACTGGGAATGATAATAAGACCAGATAGGATGCTGGGAGGATTATGAACTGTCATGTGATAGATGACACTATATGGTGACCATTGCTACTACTCACCAGAGCAAGGATAGGAGGGAAGCAAGGAGGAGATATGGGATGAGGCAGAGGTAGGCCAGAATTATGAAAAGCTTACTAACCCTGTGGTGACAGGGAAGCATCCTAGAGGACCTCAGAATGAGCGCCCTTAGCTACTGAACCCCCTTGGTTGTGAGGTACCCATCAGAGAAGACCACTCAGGCACAGGTTCAAGCCAACAGCAAGTCCTTATTAGTCGACTACACTGGGTTTTTGGCCATCCGGATACAGTGCCAAGTCTTTCTCAAGGTGAGCTTTTAAACACAAAAAGTACATTCTGAGCTGGCATGCCTTAGTTAGCAGGAACAGTTAGCCAGAAGTGGAAATACAGAAGCCCCAAAACAAGTATAACTAGGGACTTTCCCAGAACTATGGACTTGGATGTATTAGGTCTTCATGCTTGTTTTGGCAGGTGTTACTTACTATCTACATTCTGGGTTCCAAGCTCGAATGGTACTTTCATTGTGGCATCATTTGTGCTAAGATCTGGAGACCTACTGGGATCTCAGGGCCTGTTACATCCCCAACTAGTTCTGTGGGCATCAGTCAGATCATGGGCAGGAGGTTATATCAGTTCCTTAGCACTAATAGTTTAACAGAATTTAGTCTTTGTTTTACATAACTAAAATGGCAGTTGAGCAAGCAGGATCCTATAGTGAGAACTAGGAGCAAAAGGACTGATGGCCCAGCCATGGAGGTTGAGTAGATAGCCAGGAACCAGGAGAACATAGATTGGAACCAGTTGTTAGATTTTTGACATCTTCTTTCTCTTTCCTGAAGAATTATTTCTAACCATGGCTAAACTTTCTCTGATTGCCCCTGACTGGTTGGCATAAAAATAACAAGTTTCTCCCCATGTCATACAAAGAATTTCTGGGCTTCCACATGGGAAGCAGAATTTTCTAGATGGTCCAGGTCTATGTCTACTTGAGCATCTAGTTCCTTAAAGTTTTTATTCCTCGTTACTAGGACTGAAGTTAAAACTACAGCAAAGCCCGTGATGCCTGCCCCCACCAACAGGGAATGAGAATGGGGACAGCTCCTTGCACAAGGGGAAGCCCAGAATCTATACTTAAGTACCTCTTCTCCGTTACAGATGAACACTGCAGGATAACACGCACAAGGACACAAATGAGTGGGCTCTCCTCCAGTGCAAACAATTCATAAGATGCACACTTGGTTAAGCCATTAGTGCAAATAAGCCAGGTAGTCTCTGGGGCCTGGAATACACTCAATTGCCACTCCTGGAATTAACCTGCTGCATATGGCTGCAGGAATCTGCACAGGGGAAACTATCTAGGTGGTACCTTGGTGACATTAAACAGGTACTCTTCTCTTGGAGGTTCCCCAAGGTGGTCTTAGGTTGGTCTCATTTATAGCTGTTAGGGTTGAAAGTGGTTTGATTGGTCTGATTAGTTCTGATCCCAACATAATACGGGGCTTGGGGTCCAGATGTAGCCAACAGTCATGACCTATATCCAGTTGAGAATGGTTAAGGAACTGATAAGCAACTCTAGCATCCCAACCCTGAGGACCCAACTTCTGCTGCCTCCTACACCTTCATCTGAGGTTACCAAAGGAATTACTGGAGAAATTGCAATTCAAGGGCTTGACACCTTAGATGGCTCAAATTCCGGGGGTAACAAGATGGATCTGTTTGGGCCAATGGGCTGGGTGACTCTAGGTGCAGGTTTCTTTTGGAGAGTAAATTTGCTGCCTGGGTCTGGACCATTCAGGTATAACCTGACTCCTCAAGTTCTACTGGCTTCCCAATGATGAATGATCTTCAGCTTCCTGCCAGGCTCCCAGCCTTTATGGATACGGGATTGCATTGCCTGTGACCACAAGTAGGTGATGATGGTTTCCTTTCTAGGACTATGAAGGGATCAATATGCTATAGCATTTAACAGCTGGGATTGGGGGTGGCCAGAGGGTGTGTGTGGCCTGGCAGGCATAGTACTAGAAAGGTTGGAGGCCTTCTCTTCACTGGTGGACTCAAAGCCCCAGGGTGTGCTCCTCCCTAGGAGTGAGCAACCATCCCTCTAGTACCCCTGGATGCAATATTTTACAGAAATCTACATGGGAGATGGGTTGGGTCTCAGTGGATAGATTAGCCATGAGCTCCCCTGTTCTGCTCTTTCTTAATTCCCATAGCCAGGTCTTGGGGCCCTGCGCATGAAAAAACAAAAAAACAAAAAAGTCAAAATAGGACAATCACAGTTATAGGACCTGTGTCAATCTTATATTTGGGAGGGGGAATGTAGGAGACCTGGTGACAACCCATCTGTTTTCTTCTGTGGCCTGCTTCAGCTTGGTGTGGTGAGTCCACAGGGTGGCCCATGACCTTCACAGTGGGTCCACAGGGTGGCCCATGACCTTCACTGCCATGGAGTGGTGAGGACCACAGGGTATGAGCCTTTCCACATTGGCTCCAGGTTCTGGGTCAAGATCTTCTTTATCCACACAAGGTCACCAGGCTGGAAGTTATGGGCAGGCTCAGGCGTAGGCAAGAGGATGGTCTCTCAAACCATCTGATGACCATCTGGGTCTGCAGCAGGGCCTGCAAGGATTTCGGGAGGGAACGAATGGTCAGG
The DNA here is from genome assembly GCF_008632895.1 of Mastomys coucha. Taxonomy (NCBI): domain Eukaryota; kingdom Metazoa; phylum Chordata; class Mammalia; order Rodentia; family Muridae; genus Mastomys; species Mastomys coucha. The sequence goes on from NW_022196903.1 coordinate 93,875,079, forward strand.
AACTTCTACCTTATGAAATTCTCAACATAGGATTCATTTGGCCCTTAGGAGGGCCAAGGTAAAAGGCTGGCCCAATTTCCTCTCATCTCAAGGACATATTTAGTTTGCTTGTCCTGAGCTCTGTGGCCCTTAAGCACAATGTAGTTTCCAATCAACATTTACGAACTTTGACAGGTTTAGGGAAAAATTGTCTATGAAAGCCAGACTGTTGTTGGACCCCAGGGAGAGGGGCAACCCAAATTAAGGAATTTCTTTTTAAATCTGAAATAGCTGGGTCTAAGTAACTCAGCAGTTTAAGCTGCTCCCAAATGTGTGGTCTGGTGGAGTTTGGGGACCATCTGTGTTCCAATAATGGCAGGTAGTATCCCTCTCTCATCTGGCACAAACCATCATCCCTCTGCCTCCTGTTCGCCTCTTCTTTTTTTTCATATAGGTTGGACTCTGGAGCAATTCAGGTTCAAGCAGGGTAGCCAAGATGTGGAGAGACCCCACTGGTTCTCGGACCACCTTCCAGGTGACCAACTCTGCTGTCCAGTTCCCTTGGGCCTCTGGGGATTCCCCTCTTGATGTCCTTTACAGTAGGCAATGGCTACCTCTCTTAGGGACAGGATTTCTTCTTTGTTTTTTGGTTTCCCTTCCAGATGTGGTGAGGAGCCCCCTGTTTCTTTATAGAGGGCCCTACGAACACGCATACCAACCATGTATACAGTGATGGCTTTGCCCTTCCCCCACTGAAGTGCCTGAGTTGACATCAGCAACTCAGTCCTGTGGCTGAGAGACTGAGGCCACACTGTCCTAGCTAAGGTGTACCTGATTTATCTTGAACAAAACTGCTCCCATACAGGAGTCCTCTTCAGGTCTGATGCGTTGAACTGCTCCAGTCATTTTCAGAAAGTACAAGACTGCAGCAGAAGCTGAGTTCAGAGCAAAGGCCAGAGGCTCCTAGCCTACCAACCCCAGACCAAGAGAAATGGAAGATGTAGAAGCCAGGCCATGGGGTCAGCAGTAGCCAGGCCCAGAGAACCGAAGCTGCCTGCGTCCTTCTTTCACTGCAACCACGAGCACTTTCACACGTCAGCACCTGCCTGGACAAGCTGAGCTGCCAGCTCCTGCGGGGTAGGTGCCAGGGGACCTGCTCCTATCCACTGCAACATCGCAGATGAGCTGTGCTCCTCATCTGGTGGGTGGAAAAGGATGACTTTAACTTGGCTGCTGTCTTAGAGCGGCTCTGCTGGGTTAACTTCTGATAGCAGGCTGGTTAGGCTGATGGGTGACGTTTTACAGAATCCGATACAGGGATGGTCCAGAAGTGCCAGATCATGTGTGATTTAGAGACTGTATGTCTACCTCTCCGGGCTCTCCCTCAGGAGGACCTCTGTAGAGTGCAGGTGATTAGGAGCAGTACCTGGCCCAAAGTCAGTCAGTCACTGTTTGTTTGTTTTATTAGCATTGCTAAAGCCACAACTGCCCCCAAAACAAACTGGCCAACCAGAAGAAACAATATCAAGTCTTTTGAACGGGTAGGCCGCTGGCTTCTCCCAGGATCCCAGTGCCTGAGCAAAGTCCCCCTTTATAATCAGTTACAGAGGATGGGGCATTCTTCTTCCCACCTCCCTTCATACTATCTCTGGCTTACTCCTCTTAAGTCTCTTTTCTTTTTTCTTTTGCTTTTTCTTCTACAGAGCCACAGTTATTATAAACCTTTTGAGTGGTTTTCCAGTAACTGGGATCTAAACAAATACTCTCAAGCCCTTATAACTTCTGAAGTTTCTTTTTGTTTGCTTGGTTTTTGGTTCTTAGTTTTTTCGAGACAGGGTTTTTTCTGTGTAGCCCTGGCTGACCTGGAACTCACTCTGCAGGTCTGGCTGGCCTCAAACTCAGAATCCACCTGCCTCTGCCTCCTGAGTGCAGACAGTAAGGGGATGCACCACCACTGCACAGCTCGGAAGTTTCATCTCTAATATCTGGGGCCAGGTACATGACAAGAGCTGTCAGCCAAGCAGGAAACAACAGAATCCAATCTGATGCTTAGGTAAGAAGGTCACGATGCCTTGGCGCCTGATTTGAGGAAGGGGCATGCTTCACTGGGCATGCACAAAACACTGGAGTACCTGTCGAGCTGGGGCTCTGGGCAATAAGCAGAATAAAACAGGGGCCATTCTCTAAAGAACTTATTCCTTCTTCAGGGGCCAAATACTGCCAATGTAAAGGCATATGGTCACAGTTAACATATGCTCTAATGGGGAATGTAGCTCCCTGCAAAGTTTCTAATTCATGAGAAGCCACATGTGTATGCCACAAATGTACATACTAAATGCCAAGTTCAGAAAAGCATTTAATATATTTATGAGAAACCGAAAAGGCACATACATCTCAAATAACAGTTTAAACGAGTTAGAGACTCATTCTAGAACATTCTAGAAAATTCTAGAAGCAAGTAGTCTAAACCTGGTGTGGCAGAGTCACCACGCCTGTGGTTATACAGGATCTTCACAGAGAGGATGTTCTCTATTCTTCAAGTCATCCCATGGCCCAAGATGGCTGCAGGAGCCCAAGCTATCACATGTGCATTCCAGGCCCTTTCCAATAGATGCAGGAAAGGAAAATAAGTGGGTACCTTCTATGTATATCAGCATTTTTCAGTCTTCCCAAAAGTCCTTATGTGTCTGCAGTTACACACTCTCCTGGCTCTAAGTCAAACAGGAATGTTGTCTTTTTGTTGGGTCTATTGCTAGTTCAAATAAACTTGTGGTTCTTCTAGGGAGGGGTTAGTGAGTCGTAGGCAACAGCCAGGAGCCTCTGTCATAACCCTGAAAGCTAAACATTAACTTCTGTGTGCTGAGAAAGCTCTAGAGCAGAGATTGGCTGCCACTGGGAGGATCCAATGAAGCATGCTTCTTGGCTTCTATTTGAAATCCCACTAGATAGAGCCTAGAGCTAAAGTACAAACATGGAAGAAAATTGTCTTCGTTTCTTTCCTTGCTGTTATGACAGAATACCCGAACAAAAGCAAAAGCAACTCAAGGGAGAGTTTATTCTGGCCAGCTCCTACTGTGTGGGGGAGCTAAGAGTAAGACTACATCACTTTAGTCTGCACTGGTAAGCAGACACACTCCTCCCAGGGCTCACACATTCCCCGGCCTGGGGAATAGGGCATGGGTGGGAAGATCCAGTTGACTAAAGGGTTCCCCGTGAAAACAGAGGGCTTAAGGGAGTTTATAGCTGAAGGGTACAGTCCACCATGGCAGAAGAGCATGCAGCAGGAGTCATAGTGCACCCATAATCAAGAGGCAGAGAGGACAGATCCCTGGGCACGGCTCTCCATTTGTACGGCCCGGGATCAGGATCCCAAACCCAGGAATGGTCCGGCCCACAATTACCTTGGGTCTTCCCACATCAACTAACGTAATCACAAAAAAAAACCCACCCCCTGAAGGCATAGCCAAAGGCTTGTTTCCTAGATTCTAGATTCTGCCAGATTGACCATTGCCACTAAATCATCAAGAATAATCACACGTGCAGAGTGGCACAAGTCTCTGTGGGCTTACCCTTGAAACAGATGTCCTCCACCTTAGGAAATAGATACCAGATAGACCACCATTCCCTGGTGTTTACTTGCCAGTGAACAAAGAGGAGGGAACGTGGTGTTGGTGTCACCCATAACCTCGAGGCTATGATTCATCATTCAGCTTAGTACCACAGTTGAAGACCGCCAGCCTGCTGGACTCATCCTTAAGGAGTTCAGGCTTGGAACTCTTAAGTGTCCCTGCCATGGAAGCTATGGCTGATGTCCACAGATGGCAAATGGATGGCTTCTTCTGTATCAGTTGTTCCCCAGACATTCCCCAAGGACTGCCAGGTCCATCCAGGAAAAAAAAAAAAAAAAAAAAAAAAAAGAACCAACACGCAGAAACTCTCTCTGTTTCACAGCAGAGCTTCTAGGCCAGTGGGTCTTAACCTTCCTAACTCTGCAACCCTTTAATACAGCTCCACATGTAATGATGACTCCCCTGCCACTAATTAGTTTCATTGCTACTTCATAACTGTAAGGCTGCTACTGTTATAAATTGTAATGTAAACATCTGTGTTCCCTGATGGTCTTAGATGACCCCTGTAAAAGGGTCTTTTGACACACATACCTCCCCAAAGGAGTCTCAACTCACAGGTTGAGAACCATTGCTCTAGGGCCTTTATTAGGTTTGGGTGTACTAAAAACCCTAAGGTCAAGCCACACATTACAACATCTTCCTGGTGACAACTGTCCATCCTGAGGATATGCCTGTATGCCCTGGCAAGATACAGAAAGATGCCTCTGAACAAAGTGTCTCACCCATCTGGGTACTGCTCACTTTGGGACGAGATAATTCTTGGCTACGGGGTTGGTTCATGTATTATAGGCAGAGTCCCTGGCTTTATCTGCCAGATGCCTGTGTCAGCCCCTCCCTAACCACCAACAATTGTCCCCAGACATTGCCAAATGTCCACTGGGGGCAAGGTCACTCTTGAATAAGGAATTGCATCCAAGGGAAGACTCGGGTTGAGAAAACACACTGTAATAATTCAACAGGCCTTACCTGGACTACAAAACTTCAGCCTCCATAAGAGTCCAAGAATCTATTCCACTAGCACAGAACTTGGTTAAAGAGATGCACCATGGGTGGTGAGGGCTCACTTAATACCAAAAACCATTATGAATTGCTGTTTCTCCGAGAACTAAGTTGAAATGTTGTGGCCGTTCATGGTATGAGTCCATAGACTACATTTGTTTCAAAAACATCGAGGGCCTGGGAGAAGGCTCAGTCAGTAAAGTGCTTCCTGTACTAGAATAGGAACCTAAATCTAAGGCCCAGAGCCCAGGTAAGAAGCCAGTGTTGTGTGCCAATAACCCCAGAACTGGGGAGATGGACACAAATGGGTCCCGGCCACACAGGTTGGCCAGCCTAGCTGAACTGCTGAGTACCAGGTCAATGGGAGACTCTGTCCCAAGAAGAACTGGGCAAATGGTACCTGAGAAACAACACAGCCTGACCTGTAGCCTTCACTTGCACACACACAACTGCACCCACATGAACACACATTACTGAACTAATCACTTAAATACTGGAGAGAGCCATGTGTGGCGATATTCATCTTTAATCTCACACACAGAGGCAAAAGGATTGTGCATTTGAGGACAGTCTGGGCAACATTGAAAGACCCTGACTCAAAATTCTTATGTGGTAAAGGGATAGACCAGACACTGTATTTTAAACAGAAGTTGATTCCTCCTTCCAACAACATTTGAGCCATTGTTTAAGGAAATGTCATTGAAAGCTGAAAGTGGTATTTCTCCCAACACAGTCTGCCCAATGCTGGTCACTTAAACTCCTGCTTCATGCAGGTCACCATCAGACCAAGACGCCTACCAGCAGTAGCCAGGATTGTGGTACAACAGACATAAAGAACAGTGCCGTCTAGCATACCTTCGAACCCCATTAGAGCCAATGGTATATGCACCCTTGTGTGATGGGATGGTTTGAATGAGAATGCCACCTATGGACTCAGATGTTTGAATACTCCCTAATTGATGGAGCTGTTTGGGTAGGTATGGCAGTGGTTTGAATAGGTTTGGACCCCATAGTTTCCAGTGTTTCAATGCTTGGCCATAGGGATTGGCACTCTTAGGAGGTGTGGCCTTATTAGAGTAAGTGTGGCCTTGTTGGAGGAAATGCAGCACTGTGTGAGGTCTCCTAGGTCAAGCTCTGCCCATGGTGGACTCAGAGCCTCCTCCTGGCTGTCTGTGGAAAACAGTCCCTTTCTGTTGCCTGTGGATCAAGATGTAAAACTCTCAGTTCCTCCAGCACCATGTCTGTCTACACGCTGCCATGCTTCCCACCATGATGATAGTGGACTGAACCTCTGAAACTGTAGGCCAGCCCCAATTAAATGTTTCCCATTATAAGAGTTGCCTTGGTCATGGTGTCCCTTCATAGCAATAAGATCCAAATTAAAATGTCTAGGAAATGTGGGCTTGCTGGCAGAAGTACATCACTGGGACAAGCTTTGAGGTTGCAAAGGCACGTACCAAAGCTTGCAAGGAGTAACAGCCTAAAGTTGACCTCTGATCTCCACGAGCACATGAACACACATACACACAGATACACACATGTACACATGTATGCATGTGAACGTACATGTGCAAAAAAAAATACAGAAAAAGAAACAGCACCTGCCCCTCCCCAACTTTTGTTTCCCTCCTCTCTCTGCCTATTCTCCTTCCCATTTTCCTTCCCTTCCTGCCTTGGCAAATGTCTCCAGGTATCTCCAGGCAACTCCTCTCTGGCTTTGACTGATTTGGACTGGTGCCAAGTCAAGACCCAGGACCTACCTTAGAAATCCAGTTGGGAGCTGGAGAGATGGCTCAGCAGTTAAGAGCACCAACTGCTCTTCCAGAGGTCCTGAGTTCAACTCCCAGCAACCATGTGGTGGCTCACAATCATCTGTAATGAGCATCCAATGCTTGTCTTCTGCTGCGTCTGAAGACAGTGATCGTGTACCCACATATATGAAATAAATATGGCCTGAACAGGGCTGGAGTGAGCAGGGCCAGAAAAAATTAAAAAAGAAAAAAGAAAAAGAAAGGAAAAAAAAAAGAAAGAAATCCAGTTGGGGAGCCTTGTGTCAGTGGCTTGTGACAGGTACCCAGCTTGGACCTAGGGCCTCAGACTGGCTGCCTTGGGGAATACTTAGACCCCAGGTGCCATAACTCCTCAGATGCCTGCAGTGAACAGCCAAGGGTGGCGGCCCTAGGAATCCCCAAAGATGATGGTAGGGTGCCAGTTTGGATTTGCCAGGTGTGGAGAGTGGCACCTAAGCTTCTATACCTCTCTGACCCTTCCCTGAGGATGCTGTGTGGCTCTCGCCTCGAATCTTGTATCACAAGCAACCTTCCAGTCCGAGGAGTCTTCCTGTTCTTTACCAACAGCCATTATCTTAGGCCCTGAAAAACCCCAAGATGGCAAACTCTGTATGTTTTATACTCTGCTGAGATGTCAGATGGGAGCCTGGAGGAGTGAACAGAAGGTCCCCAGTATTCCAAGTATCCCCACTTTTCTCTACTCACCTAACCAAGCACACCATATTTTCCAGGGGTCATATCTTGCATTAGAATCACCCCCAATCAGGTTTAATCAAAGGCTTGCAAACTAAATCTCTGGGGTAGGAAGACTGGGGAGAGCTCTCACCCGACTTGAGAGCAGCCCCTGGCAGGTGCCAATGACGCCAGTCCCTGTGTCAGCTGCTGCCCCTCCTCCCATGCGGCTCAAGTACTTTGTGCATTAGCATGTCTCTGGGTACGTGTAATTTTCACATCAAAGAATGTAATTTTTTTTTATTTTTTTATTTTTTTGCAGAAGTGGAGTAGAGAATAATTCATCTGCTAGAGTCTCTCAGGCAGTAGTCTTGATTGCACGACATAGAAATTACACAGAAGACAGAAATGGAGAAGAACTCCACGGCTGAGTTTGTATTATTTAGGGAGCTATGGAGAGAGTGCATCCATTCCCATTGAAATACACATATTTCTGGAGCTAAAAACAGCTTCCTTGGTTGAGCCAGGAAAAGACTCCTCACTCATATTGTCACCCTGGGCTGGGAGAGAACGGATGCCCTGCCTCATTCCTCATTCATAAAGTGACCCAGGAAAGGGGTACTATAAAGTGTTTCATCCCAGCGAATGTGAGGCTCAGATATGCAAAGATGAATGGCCATGTTGGTGCCTGTGGCTACTTTCTCACCGCTGGCTTTGAGTGATGGCTGGGGCAGTTCTTGGCACACATAGGAAATAAGACAAGATCATGTCCAAATGATGTGGCTATAGATAAACCTGTCTCCTCTGTGCTTCACACTTCATGTATCTATCCTAGAAAGTAGGTGTTACAATAACACTGCCTATGTCCAAATACTCGTCTGATATACAGCACATTCCTGCATGTTCTTTCCCAGGTCACTTAGCTCTTCTAAACTTAAGGTTTTCTATCTATTAAGTGGGTATAATGCATAAAATAAGTGGCCCCAAGGACTGAAGAGATAACGCTGAGATTTATTGCCATAAACACTGGGTTCCCTTCGGGTCTTATCCCCTGTAAGACCCTGGAGCTCAGAAGTGCTTAGGGAATCAGGCATTTTCAGATTGTATTTTATTTCATTCAGTATGGGTGTTTCTCTTGCTTGCGTGTCTGGGTATGACTTGTATGTCTGGTGCCTGTGGACTCCCTGGAACTAGAGTCTGAGTTGTATGCTACCATATGGGTTCTAGTAACTGTACCTGGATTCTCTGGAGTGGCTGCCCATGATCTTAACTGTTGAGCCACCCTACCCTCCTTTTTCAGACAAGGTCTCAGCCTGGCCTATAGACCAGGCTAGCCACAAACTCACAGAGATCTGCCTGCCTCTGCCTCCCGAGTGCTGGGATTACAGACATGTGCCACCATATCCAGCTCTTTGCTTATTTTGGAGTCGGTATCCATGGTGTACTTAGAGGCACTGTCAGAAGAGCAAGAGCAGTGGCCAGTTCCTGAAGATATTCGTCCTTGTGCTTCAGGGCAAATGATAGTCACAGAACCATGCAAGCCAAGCAGATTAACTGAATATCTGAGCATCACACAGCAAGTTCACGGATAAGGTTAGAGGGCAGGGCAGGCTTTGCTTGGGGAAAGGCAGGAGGATTGCTGGCCGCACAAGCCTGAGCATCTGAGTCTGATCCCAGAACCCAAACAAAAGGCCACATGTGCTAGCACACATCTGCACTCCCTGAATTCCTAGGATAACGTGGGAGGCAGAGCCTGGAGACAGGGGGATCAGACAGAAGCTGGTGCCTCAACTGGACTGGAGCAGTTGAGAGGCACAAACAAGAGAGGCTCTGCCTCAACAAGCAGAAGGTAAGACTATTCTTGACATTTGTTTTCTGGCCTCTATATGCAGACTGCGGTACACGTGTGGCATACACTCACACCACATACACACACTCACACCACATACCCACACACAAGTACACACTCATACACCATACGCATGCACACACTCACACCACATATACATACTCACACCACATACACACACTCACACCACACACACACACTCACACACAAGTACACACTCAAACACATACACACACTCACACCACATACACACACTCACACCACATATACACACTCACAGGACATACACACACTCACATCACATACACACACTCACACCACACACCCACACACAAGTCCATACTCACACACCATACACATGCACACACTCACACCGCATACACATACTCACACCACATATACACACTCACAGGACATATACTCACACCACATATACACACTCACACTACACACACACTTACACCACACACACACACTCACACACAAGTACACACTCAAACACATACACACACATTTTAATTTAAAATGTCTAAACATTCCAGGCTTGCAGAGAACTGTGCTTCCATTGGGAAGTGCAGATCTGTTCTGTTCCTCCCTGAGAAGAAGCACTCTAATTTCTCAAAGTCTGACATGTTTATGTTTAAAGGAGTCATCACGCTATTCCAACAAGAGCGACGCATAAGAGAGGAAGACGGGGAAATAAAAAGGTCCAAACTAGAAACTAATTTTAGAAACAGCTATGGTTTTTTTTTTCCTCCTCATTCCTTGATCACAGATTCAAAAACAAAACCTGTCATACTGTCATCTCGTGCCTTTCCAAATTTGGTTGAAACATCCTTCCTGGTTTTGGAGAGGTCTGCTCTTGAGCACCAGCCAAGAACACTTTCCCACGGCCAATGTAGATGCCTCGAAATGCAAAGGCAAACAGCAAGAGAGCCCTTCTAGGAGCAATACTCTATGGTCCAGACACCTTGGGAGCTAAGACTGAGCCCTTCTAGGAGCAATACTCTATGGTTCAGACACCTTGGGAGCTAAGACTGAGCCAGTCAAGGGTGGGGTACCTTCCCCAGCAGGGCCACTGTCCATCAAGCCCTGAAAACTACCAACCGCCAGAACCATGTAAAAGTCATTTATCCCACAAAGGTGCTAGCTTCTTGTCAAGGTAACTAATGCGCCTCAAAAACAGAATCAGTCTGTCCACCATTGGGAACTAAGCACTCACAGGTACTGGTTAGCTCTATATAGAACAACAAGAGTGACCAGTTATCTGTTCCTATGTGCTAGGCATGTGAGACATGCTCCATCTGTTCCTATGTGCTAGGCATGTGACACATGCTCTGCACAGGAAGTCTGCTCAGGTGGGACATCAGAGGACAGAGAGGCCACCTCTGGAGTCTCGGGCAGAGAACAGGTGTCTTGGAAGATGCTGGCAGCTCCGTGCAGCTGAACCCTGCAATATAAATTATTAAGGAATGTGCAGAACATTACACAGTTCATGTGCTTAATGATTACAGTTCACAGTCTGGGTCAGATATAATTAGATGTTACATTAAAATAGCTTCACAGAGCCATTTATTCTGATTTAATTACTTAGAATGATAGCGTAATGAGCAATGCTTTCAAGGAAAAAGTAGTCCTCTAAACGGGCTCATTTTAAGTTAATATGAAGGAAATTAATCATTTAACTAGAGCCTTAAGTGACGTGTTTTCCATGCCACTGAGGTTACTTCTCTGTGACAACATGTTGCAAGGGATCCGGAAACAGAAAACCAGTTTTCCTGTGGGAGCAGATTGCCGTCTCCCCTGTTCCCTCGGAGTCTTTCTCTTCCTCTAGAGTCACAGACAGTGACTTTCAAAGACACTCTGTAAGCAGTGGCATCAAGGACAGCAACTCCATGGGAAGGGAATTATGAATGGCTCAAAGCAGTGCCACAAGGAAGCTTGGAAAATTTGTCACACACACACAGCATCCCTGGTACAGCCAGCAATTGTGTGAATGAGCTCTAGAACCTGACAAACAACTTAGAAGGCCAGCTTCGCCCCTCAAACCTGAGAGGCGGTCCCCAAGTCATTCGGCTGTCTGTGACTCTGTTTCTTCATCCAGAGCCTGGGATAAGAAAGATGGCACCCCCACCACACTGTGGTTTTGAGAGTAGACCTACAAAGCACTTAGCAGATACCTAGCATGCTGCATCACTATAAAGGCTGTCCAGGCTTGCAAATAAACCTAACTATGTTTTGCTGGCCTCTGCCCTTCATGGTTGTCCCCGGGCCTCCAGGTTCTAGCTGCATTCTTTACGATAGAAATTACTAAAGTCTTGAAAGGAACAGGAAGAGCAGTCCCCAGTCCAAATGCCCTCTTCTGTTTCTAATAGCTACAAATGATAAGAGATCCTCACGTGGAACTTTTATAGTGGTATCAGCTACACACACAAGCACATACTCCTGCGAGGCTCAAAAACATATGGCAATGTTTATCTGCTGGTTTTCTATCCCGAGCCAGGCTTTGTAGTAAAAAAAATATTTGATGTTGGGCTCAGGGGAAATGGGAAAAAATGTTAAAGCAGAAACCTCTCTGTGAATACCTTCTTAAGACGACTGTAACACCACTCAGGGGATGTTGTATTTATTTGGATCCTGGGACGCTTAGCAAAGGTGATGACAGAAAACACTGGCTTAAGGATCCAGGCAGGGCTGTGGCAGCCAAAATAATGTGTCAAAGTTGGCCTTGCACAAGCAGGAGAGCGCAGACACCATCTCCAAATGTGTAAGGATCTGGACAAGAAAATGGAAGACTCTTGAGTAGGCAAGATCCTGGGCTGACTCGGGAACTGCCTGCACTCTATGTGAGTTTTCCTGTCTTGGGCTGGGGTCCTGCAGACTATGTTGAGTCAAAGAACAGGGGAGAGGGGAATTTATCTAGGGGTGAGGGTGCCTGCAAAAGCTAGACCTAAGGCTAAGCTGCAGGCACAGGGAAGAGTGTATGGGGGTTGTGATATGGTCAGTTTCATTTGATAGCTTAATCAGGCTAGCCCTCTTAATCAGTTGTTAAACATTTATCCAGGTATTACATTTTATAAGTGTGATTAAGAGCCAGTCAATTGACTATAAGCAAAGGGGTGTCATCCTCCATAGGCTTCTTCTAATCAGCTGGAAGGTAGCAGAAGACGTACTGAGGCCTCCCACAGGAACAAGAAAGCCCGCTTTGCAAACTTCAGGCTAGCTTCAGGCCAGGACCTCAGCCATCCGTCCCTGACACCCCCACCCCACAGGATGAGGCCCGGGCCTTTCCAGCCCCAACAACTGTATAAGTCAAGTCCTTGCAATAAATCTCTAAATAGATATAGGATGCATTTTCATTTCTTTAATATTTTTTCCACTGTATATTTTGAGTTATTTCCTTAGTGGTTGCCTGGGGCTTACTATATACATCTCCACTCATCAGGACTGGCTTCAGATTCCTATCAACTTAATTCCATTGAGACGCAGAAGTATTACTCACACGCCCCGATTCCTTTCAGGGGCTTATTTTGTATGTGTTCTATCCATAAATGTTATAAATGCAGCAGCACATTGTTATTGCTTTTTATAATTTTATGCCACTTGAGGAAGGGTCAGTCGGGAAGGAGAGCATTCACTGTGTTTGCCTAGTGTTACATCTGCCTCCTCCTTATTATTATTTTTTTTTAATAATTTTTTTTTCGGTTTTTCGAGACAGGGTTTCTCTGTGTAGTCCTGGCTGTCCTGGAACTCTGTAGACCAGGCTGGCCTCGAACTCAGAAATCCGCCAGCCTCTGCCCGCTCCTCCTTATTGCCACTTCCTGCTGTTTGTCCCTGTGGATTCAAATGTCCATCCGGGGTTCTTTCCTGAGTTCAATGCACATCCTACTGGAGCCTTCATTTTACCCAGCTACTGATGGGCATTCCACATTTCCACATGCTGCATATCCAGACTCTATACACCTCACTCTACGTGAAGGCTTTGTAAACTAGTTAGGAAAGCAGCAGTGTGCATTCATAATGGTTTTTTTATAATTACATACTTATATTTGCATAAAACGTAGATTCAAACTAACAGGCTAAGCAGAAGGACTTCCTTTAGCGCTGCCCCCCCAACCCCCGCATAACATTTTTATTGATTCTCTGGAAGTTTCACATTATAGATGCTGATCACAATCCCTCCAGCCCTTCTATGTCTCTCCAGCCTTGTGCCATCTCTCCAGCCCTCTACAAGAATAAAAATAAGAAAAGAAAAGAAGAGAGAAGAAAAGAAAGGAGAGGGCAGAAAAGGAAAGAAAAGAAAAGAAAAGGAAAGAAAAGGAAAGAAAAGAAAAGAAAAGAAAAGAAGAGAAGAGAAAAGAAAAAAAGGGCCTTCCCCTTCAATAGAGCCGGGCCCTTCCCTTCCCATACCTCTGCCAGAAGCTATCAATGGTGAAGAAAGAGACTCTTCTGCATCTCCATTCCTTTCCTTAACATCCTGGAGACGTGTGTTACCTGAGATCAAGATCTTTGGTTGTGTCTCCACAACCTCTCTTTGAGTTCTCACCTTCTTTATTCCGGTCAATTCAGTCTCTCTTCCAGAACTTTCCTTTCAGTTATTTATACTTTGCAAATTCAGAAATTCAATTTTTCTTTTTCTAATTGTATTTCTAATGATCTATTTACTGTTGTCCCAATATCATTCTATGCACTTAAATCACAGTTTCCTCCAGTTCTTTCAAAATATATAAAATGTCTAATATGAAGTTTGTGTTAAACTGATACCTACTTGCTCTCAGGGCCTTCTCGGGGCCATCTTCTCACCCTGGTAACTGGGTCCTGCGTTCAGTTTCTTTCATGCTTTTCTCTTTGCTCAGTGGCTGGCTGGGCTTTTTTAGCGGAGTCCATTGTCCACGCAATGTGAAACTTGGGACTTAACTCCCCAAAGGCCACAGCCTTGGGTCACCATCGGCCATTGACCACGACACAGGTCTTAGTGGAGTCTCCCTCTGGACTGCGACTAGCTGCTAGCCTACTAACTGCTGTACTATACTCATCAATGTTGTTTAAATGACTTCGTGGTTTGTTCTAATCAAATTCCATTCCCTTTGTAACAATGGTGACTGAAGTCTGTGTTTGAGGGGTTGTTGCTGCTGCTGCTGTCATTTTTCCTGTCCCTAAAGAGTTTTCTGCTGCTCATTCCCCTGCCTCCTAAAAAACCAGCCAGTCTACTGTTTGGCCTGTACATCCAATCTACTGCCGTTTACTATGGTCTACAGCAGCTAGGGGAATTCTGAAGCTTAATCTCCCTCCTTGGTTTTACCTGAGATCAAGATCTTTTTAGTGACATAGAACTTTCTGCGCTGTGATCTACTTCGCCCCCAGGTAAAGTTATTGTACTGATTCTGGCCACAGAAACCAAGACAAATGTACACATTCATCTATCTTAGCAGTGGGGTAATGGGCAGAAGGCTGGAGTTAGTTTTTTTCTCTCTCAGAACAGAACTGCTGTCCATGAGCTAGGTTAAGGATGCTGGGTCTCAGTGCTAGGGAGGAGGTTAGCTCCTGATGGGGACTGACCAACAGCCCTACCAAAGCAGGACCTAAAGAACAAAGAGTAGTGGTGGTCTCTGAGGCTGGACCAGCTCAGGGCCACAAAATAGCTTAGATAATGGTGCTGATCAACCTGGGTTAAGATATAAATATGGTGATGGGGACAACTACACCTAGGCTCTCTCAGAATGTCCAAAGCAGAATATAAAGAGCCTATTCATATTCTTGAATCTTTTACATCTACTTAACTCAGTTCTGTGTTAAATGGGCTTCCACGTAACACAAGCACTCCCTTCTCCTTGAAGTGGCCACCCTGGAGGAAGCCATGAGTAAGTAAATAGAGCAGAGCTATAAATAAGCCCATGCCCATGCGGATGGGAGCCACTGCTGCTCTGGTCTGCATTCTCTCTTCCTAAGGAATGTAGTCTGTCTTCCCTCACTTGTTCTAATTAAGTTCCTAACTGCTCCACTCCCGGTCCCATCTGAATTTTTTTTCCCTTTCCGAAGCCTTAGAACTATAGCTGCTGCTGAGGTTGAGACCAAAGGAAACTGAGGGCATCCCTACAACACATGCTGCTGCACTACCACCAAGCCAACAGAGCCAAGAGGGGAGCCAGGGAAGACTCCAGCTCAGCCTCGCATCCCTCAAATCCAGCATCAGCAGCAGTAGGGTGTCTGACTCAGGGTGGGAAATACTGACATACTGTCTTTCCGGAGACAGCATCCTCTGCTGGAAACCTGAAGAGAAGAGAAGAGACCTTGTGTGCTTGCCTGCAGGTATCTGGGGATAGAGTTACCATGTGCTGAGCTGAAAGAAGAAAACCATGCATGCAGCTGGCTGGGTGGGTCAGGGAGGGGTGTCTCAGTTCAAATATCACAGCCGTGTGCTCATTTCTCTTACTGGCTAGCTTTTCTTCAGTAAGTGTTTCTTCATTTGCTGTGCCCTCAGGACCATTTCTGGAGAGTTGCTTTTAATAGTTCTCCTGAGCCTCACTGAGGGCAGGTCAGTGGAGGCCTTCACATGGCTATGCCAGAAGTAGAATCCAGCTGGGCGCTTAAATATTAATTTGACTTATATTCCCTTTGGAAGAGTAGCAAGAAAAGAGAATTTATTTGAGCCTTTATTCAAAAGCTCATGCTGCGTCCAGGGCTCTGTCTTTGGGTGGCTTTGTCTTAGTTCCCTCATCTATGGAACAGGAAGTGATCCCCACCTTGTAGAGCTACTGGGAGGGAAGCTGCACATCTCAAATAGCTGGCACCCATTAGCACCAGGCAACCATTCTCAGAGCTCAGAGACATCTCTGGCCCATGGAAGAAGTAGACATCAAAGCTGGCTGTGGTGGTATACACCTGCAATCCCAGCACTCAGGAGGCAGGAACAGGAAGGTGTCCAATTTGAAGCCAATCTGGGCTATGCAATGTGATACAAGAACAGAAACAGCAAGAAAGTATGTTAATCACCGAACCCAGTTACAATATCTTGACCATGGAAATGACTTTCCTGGGAAAGGTTTAGATATCTAATCTGAGTCTATCCCTAGAAGCTCCACATGATAAAATTCTTCTCCTCTGTGTGGTATTTGGAGGGTAGAACCTTGTTTCGTTTCTCTATATAAGGTCCTTCCTATAGCTCTGGCTATCATGGAACTTACTATGTAGACCAGGCTGGCCTTGAACTCAGAGATCTACATGTATCTCCTTCCTGAGTAGGGAGAGTGGGAATTAAAGCCATGCACTTGGAGGGTAGAAACTTAATCCAACTATAGTGTCTAGAAGTCAGAGGGTTATTATGCCTAGATATGGTCATTAGCATAGGGCCCTAGTGATTGGAAGGTGATGTATTTAAGATGAGGGAAAGGCTCTTGGTAGGGGAAAGGAGTTCTTTATCCTCTGTCTTACTTACCCTGTGATGCCCTGAACCCCTGCGGAATGGTACCAGAAAGTCTTAGAAGCTTCTCTTTGCAGTGGGCAACAGTTTGTGCACAGACACACACAACTGAGCAAAGTATAGAAAATAAGTGACTACTGGGAGCTCAGCCACAGATGAGACATCTGCACCACCCCCTGTGCTATGTAACTCTGTGCTCCGGACATGACTTAGTTACTCCAGTGAATTTACAGCAACTGTGGCTAGCTGCAGAACATCTGCTTGCCCAAGGTGGGGGCCTATCAACATTCCATCATGGATAGCAGAGGACCTCATGAGCCATCCTTCCCTGAGGTGGTTAGTGGTGGCTGGGGTGGGAGTGGGGGGACACTTTTTTCAGTGGTGTAGCCACTGGTGAGTTGGTCATGCTCCAGTAAATAGCCCCAGCCATGCTCGAGCCAGCAACCCTAATTAAGGGCATTAGGGCATGAAAAACAAAACTCTGACCAAAGACCTAAAAGCAGCAGGGACATTTGAGGAGAGGGGAAAGAGTGGAGTGGGAGAGTATGAAGGGGGAAGGGGTTGTGTGAAAATGACTGAAATACATTCTACTCATTTACAAAATTGGAAAAGAATAATAATGTAAATTATTTAAAAATAATTATTTTTAAAAGGTCACCATCAGTGTACCCCCTTGTCCTTTTATCTCTAGAACCAGAAGCTCAAAATAGCTTCCCTTAGAACTTACAAAGCCTGCAGTCTGCTACTGCTAACAGGAAACAGACTAATAAACACAGTCTCCTCCCTACCACACACACACACACACACACACACTTCACTCAAGGGCAAAGCCAAACACAGCAGCTGATGTTCCTCTTTCCTTAAAGACTCTAGTTTATCAGTTTAACACACCCATGGGACAGCCTCCCACGCTTGAAGGAAAACTGTTAGTAACAGAATGGCAATGAGGAAGTTTTTTATGCAGTGTACCAAATAAGCAGAAGCCCTGCACAGGAGAAGCCCGACAGGGGAACAGATCTTCCAGCCCCCATCTCTAGCTACAGTAGGTGAAAGAGTTAAAAATTCAGACTCCAGGGCTGGAGGTGTGGCTCAGTTCATAGAATGTGTGCCTCGTATGCGTGAAGTACTGGATCCAATCTCCAGTACTTCATACTTTTCTTATCTCCAGTGTGATATGAAAAATGAGCATTTGGGATAGGCCTATTATCCCAGCATGTAGGAGGAAGGGATAGGAGGATCAGAAGTTCAAGGCCAGCCTTAGCTCCATAATGACATCAAGGCTACCTACCCTGTGCTACGTATGAGACCTTGTCTCAAGTGACAATGAAAGCATACACTGAGGCAGAGGGAGGAGAGATAGTTTCTTCAACAAACTGCTTGAGAACCTAGATGCCCATGTGTAAAAGAATCAACAGATGAATACCTCTTACCTTGCACAAAAAAATCAATTCAAAATGGATCAAAGACCTTTGAGTAAGACCTAAACCTGCTAGAGGGGGGTAGAAGCAAATGTCCCAAGATGCAGTTATAGTCAGGCATGCTGGCGGACACCTATAGCCCCAACACTCAGAACAAGAGTATGTTTACAGGCAGCCTGGTCGACATAGCAAGTTCCATGCAAGCCAAAACTACATAGCTAGACTGTCTCAAACAACATGCTAATTGTAAAGGGAGTCAATGTATGGATTTGGAGGGGAGAAATACAATTCAGCCCATAATCAGGCCTTTCAAGAAATCAGTTTTAAAACAATGCTGATTTCCCATCTCCTTCTTCCTTCCTCCCCCGAGTGTCTGGCTCTAGAGCTATAGCTACAAACCTGGAATTGGAATGATGGCCAGTCCCCAGGGATTCTAACAGAGGCAATCCGCTACTCCGAGAACTCTCAGTTGAAAGCTGGCACAAGAAGCAGTGGCACATTCTAGACTCCTCCTGAGCAGAGACATCCAAAAGATTCACCCTCTCGGCCTCTGTCCGAGAGCCTTAAGGACCCTGCAGATCACACTCACCCTCTCCCAAGCACCCTCTCACAGGGACACCTGGGGGCAGCTCAGGGTCCCTCGGCACTGCCAGCGTTCTCTGCATGCCCTCCTCCTGGATAAGGAAGGAAGGAACCAGCCTTGGGCTTACTATTCTCAGACCCATCTGCTCTCCTTAAGTCTCTGCAGGCATCTCCCAGGCTCCTGACTTCCAGTTGTTTGTGTCCATCTGGAACACTGCCAAGGGACTAGAGTACAAAGAGGCCCTGGGCCTCAGGCCTCTAGTCCCTCTGTAGCCGTTCTCCATGACCCAGTTCCCACTGTGAAACCACATGACCCCACTTTCCAAGTGACTCTGGCCCCTGTGATCCTTTATTCCTGTCTCCTCCCTGGAAGATGAGAGTGGCTGTAGACAATACCCCTGTCTCTGTTCAACTTCTATTGCAAATATTAAGGGGTGTCTATCGTCCTTCTACTGAGACTCTTTGAGACAGTAAGGCTGGTAATTGGCAGGTTAGGGTTAGGCTTTGTGGCAGAGAAGGAACCACCAAGGGTCTCCTGTACCAAAGAACTTTCCCTAATCAACCCCTACCTTCCAGCTCTAAAATAAAGGAGACATAGGATAGCAAGAGTGTAGGACCAACAGAGCAGCTGTCTACATGCGTGCCCCAAGTTCTTGTGTTGAAACAGAATCATCAGCCCAGTAACATTGGGAGGAGACACCTTTGGGAGGTGATTAAGTTGGGAAGGCAATAAAATGGGAACCTCATAAGTGAGCTTGAAGGGGGTTGGGCAGACGCATAGTTGCTAAAATGCTTACCTTGCAAGCAGGAAGACCTCAGTCCCATCCCCAGAACCCACTTGTTTGTTTGTTTGCTGTTTTATTTTCAGACTATATCGCTCTGGCTGTCCTGGAACTCCTGAAGACCAGGCTGGCTTTGAAATTACAGAGATCTGCCTGTCTCTGCCTCCTGAGGAGGCCGAAAGGCAGCACTATTCCCTGGAACTAAAGCAATAGGTGGCTGGGAGCCACCAGGAACCCAATTCAACTCCTCTGCTAGAACGCCACGTGCCCTTAAGTGCTGAGCCATCCCTCCAGCCCCTGTGCCTTGGTTTCTTGAGATTGCTGGGAGCACTGGCCCCTATACAAAAGCCTCTGGGATACAACACAAGGATTATGGCTACAAACCCTGGATTCGAGCTCCTTCCTTTGCATCTCTATTGCAACAGGCAGGCTACTTCATCCCCTGGGGCCTTAGTATGTTCAGATTGTCAAAGAGTAATAACTCTTCCCTTATTAATGCTTTTGAGGGATTCAAGGGCTGCATCTAAAGTGAAAACCAAACAAACAGTACCCTAGAACTCACTGGATTAGAAGCTGGCCAACCATGACCCACGGACAGACCGCATCCTTCTCAGCTGCCAGACTGAGCAAATATAATCTTTGGCAGCCCGGCCTGCTGACCACCTGCTCTGTAAACTTGGGTTTCTGGACCCAGCCACGAGCCTGGCCATTTTTCCCATCGCCCACAGCTACTTTGTATACATGAGGCACAGTAGAGCAGGTCAAGCCTTCCTCTTCATTCCCTGATCCTGCACAGAGAGAATATGCAGCCCAGAGCTAGGAGCTGGCCAAACTTCCAACAGACTGAGTAGCCCTGAACACAGGCAGATTCCCCTGGTCCAAACCCCATCTGCTGTGAAGATCCAGACCTGCCATCCAACATGCTGGCGCCTCTGTGTCCTCTCTGGGACCCCTCACATTGGAACTGTCAGACGAAGGCAGTGTGAACTCAGGTCTCGAAGGTAAGATCAGAAGACACACGGGAACCTTGGCAAGACATAGCCCGAAGCAAGGGAAAGAATGAAATTCATTACTTAAGACAGCATCACTCCTAAACATCAGGCATGAAGAGCCAGCTTAGTTGCGTGTTCCCTATGCAGAGAATGAGGGCTGAGTTCAGGTCCCCCAGTGCTTACCTAAGAAACTGAGCATAGTGGCATGCATTTATATTTCCAGTGCTAAGGAGCTGGAGGAGGAGCCAAGAAGATCTCTGGAGCTTCCTGGCCAGCCAGCCTAGCTAAACCAGAAAGCTCCGGGTTCAGTGAGAGACCCTGCCTCAAAATAAATAAATACATATAAATAAATAAAAAATAAATAAATAAATAAAAATAAATAAATAAATAAAGTGGATAAGTGATTGAGGAAGACACCCTTTGGCTTCCATACATTCATGTACATACACACACACACACACACACACACACACACACACACACACACACAAAGATGCGGTAGTATATACATATAATTTTAGACCTTGGTAGAGACAAGAGGATCAGAAGTTCAAGGTTATCATTAGCTAAATACTAAGTTCAAAACCAATGTAGCTACATGAGACTGTCTAAGAAGGAAGGGAGGAAGGGAGGGAGGGGAGGGAGAGGGAGGGAGAAGGGATGGAAGGAAAGAGGAAGAGACATCTGACCCCAATTGTTCCCGGGGTATGGCCTCCAGCACTTTGGTCACAAACATAACTGACCCAGGTGCTGACTCTCCACAGCCAACTGAGGATTGGGCCACTCTAAGCCTCCATCTCCTCTTTAAATTGATGGTGCTTTGCCAAGGGAGTCTCTGAGATGCAGAAGCAAGCGTGTCTGCCAGGTTCAGGACTCTCACATTCCCTGACCTGAAACATGGCCTGTGATCCACAAGGAGCTCTGTCTCAGCCAAACACTAACATGGCCCACCCAACCCCTGGCTTTGGCATCCAGTATGTAGATAGGAAAGCTAACTGGACAGGAATCTGAAACAAACGCTAATGAGCTGTGACCCCAAGTGATGCTCCGGCCTTCCCTCACCTCTCCTCACCTCCTGCCTCATTGCTGCTGCTGTGCTGATATCTGGCTGGGTGACCAGGTAGAATCATGTTCGAATCCCACTTCTGCTGTCTCTGGCTGCCCAGTGACAGGAAACTCATCTTTCTTCCTGGACCTCATTCTGTTCATCTTTAAAATGTGGGTGCTAAGTACCAGTACTCCAGGGTGACGGGATTTAGAGAGAATGGTACATTGAGACTGGTTCACTACAATAGAAGAGGGGCCTTCTTTGTCCCTCCTCTTTGCTCTTCTTTGGCATTTTTGGTTATTTTTTTTTCCTTTGTTGTGTTGTTTTGCTTTGCTCTTTATGACATCGGGGGTTGAATCCAGGATGTGCACATGCTAGGCAAGCACATGGGGACCGCTGAGGAGTATCCGAGGTCCTCGTTTTAGTCTGTTTATTCTCATAGGTTCTACATTGCCCAGGTTGACCTTGAACTGCTCATCTTCCTGCCTCAGCCTCCTAAGTAGCTGCTTTCACAGGCTTGAGTCACCGGCCCGGCTCTTTAGAATTCTTCGTGGTAACAAACTGAACAAGAGGACACCCAGAGCAAACAGATTTGATCCCCATGCTGTGGTTCGGAATCACCCCCCAACCCCAGCTGTCGAAACACTAGCTAGAGTGGGGATTCCTAAGAGGGTGAGGCTAGAGAGAGAGGCCATATGCCCAGCCCCTGCCCATGCTGCTGGCTCTCCGCCCTAGGAAGCTCTGAGAAGATACTAGCACTGAGGGCAGCAGGAAGCTGAAGGCTGAAGCAGGTGAGGAACAAACACCATTTCCCCCGCCACAAAGTTCGATTCCCTAAGGGATATCACAGACCCTCGCCCTAGATGTCCCACAGGCAGAGACCTTGACTGAGTCATCTGACTTTCCCAATCTTCTCTGTCATGGAGCACAGACCCCAGAGGGTGCTGGTGGATATAATAGGATATGCTCCTCGGCTTCTTTGCCCTTCTGGAGTGGCTGGGGTAGATATCTCCCCTGGGATTGAGGCCATATCTCCTACAGTGACACTGCCCTCCCCTATTTCATGTTTCCCAGAGTCACCTCCCACTAGAAATATTCCCCCCAAGCCTTGGCCTTGGGGTATATGCCTGTGACACAGCCTCAAGGAAAAATGGCAAGCAAGGTCCTCTTTGGCCCCAGCCTCAGCTCCTTCCTTCAGGTCAGCCCCACTGGCAAAAGTCCTGACTGAAAGTCATACTTCCCTCAGTGAAGGTTCCACCCAGTCACCCAGAAGGATATAAGGTCAGGTTGTGTCACCAACACTGCCAAAATGATACTCACTCCATGTTCCTGATGGCTGACAGAGGCTGAAGGTCTCATGACAACGTAAATGTCACCTTCTGCCCCTCCTTTCACAGGACTGGCAAGTCAAACTCTCCCTCAGTCAGATGTGGCAGAACCTACCAAACCTGCCCCTCCATGTTTCCCCTGTTAATGAGGGACGGGGAATGAGCCAGCCAGATCAATCCTGACCTGCAAAGAGGAAGAGAGGTAAGGGTCAGGCTGCCGCTTCACCCCAGCCCCTGTGAGGAGAGGGCTGGACCAGATCCAACACCCATCTGCTGCACCGGAGGAAGAAGGGAGACCTTGGACGCAGCCTCAATCACAGTGGCTTAGAACATCCTTAGGAAACAGCATAGCTGGTCCCAGAGCTCTGGGCAGGGGAAAAACAAGGAAAGAGGAAAAAAAAAAAACCAGTTTGGGGAAGGTGGAGGTTTAACACAATGGGCCCATGATGAACCTCGTCCTGAAGGTGAAGTAACATGGACCCCAGGGCTGTGACCATCCCTTCCTCTGAGGCCACTGGACTTTCACCTTCCAGCTGAAGAACAGAGCTTCTCAGTGTGTGAGAGATTCCTAACCCTCTTAACCTGAGTCCCCAAAACCCAAAACTCTGCCTTCTGTTCAGCAACCCTCCCAAGACTCCTCGATGGCTTCTGGGGGCCTCCAGAGTTCATGTTGTCCCTCTGTCAAGGCCCCTGCTCTATGAGACTAACAGGCTTCTGGTCAGGGGGAAAGAGAGAGAGAGAGAGAGAGAGAGAGAGAGAGAGAGAGAGAGAGAGAGAGAGAGAGAGAGAGAGAGAACAGAAACTCTTGAATCAAGCTGTGGACAGATACAAACCCAGATAGCTACACTGCAAAGCTACTTCAAGGGACATGAAAACAGTTTGTAAAAATGAAATGCCTGTGAGAACTATCTTTAGCTGGAGTGGTTAAGAAGCTTCCAGAAGAAGACGGCACTGAAATAACGGCTCCAGAAACCAACATGAAGCCAGCACTGTCTGAGAGATTGTTATTGGAACTCTAATGTGAGCCACATGTATAATTTTACATTTTTTTCCTCTGTAGCCACAACGAAAGAGTAAAACGAATAGATGAATGTCTTAGCTGTGCGTTTTATTTGGCCTGAATGTGATACAAAATAGTAGTAAAAATTAATCCATTTGTTTTCCTGCTATCATACATTGAGTGGATATTTTACACTCATGGCCCATCTTGGTTTGGGTAGACAGACTACAATAGCTTGAGTGTCACATGTAGTATGTGTCTACCCTGCTGGCCACATATGCTATGATCTGGCCCCTCCTCAGACATACCTGGCCCAGCAACAGACACACCTGGGCCTGGTATGAACGAAAACTTCCCAGC
This sequence comes from Mastomys coucha, assembly GCF_008632895.1. Classification (NCBI taxonomy): domain Eukaryota; kingdom Metazoa; phylum Chordata; class Mammalia; order Rodentia; family Muridae; genus Mastomys; species Mastomys coucha. Next base: position 93,898,927 of record NW_022196903.1, read on the forward strand.
CTGGTCCTAGAGCCACTGAACCATGTACCTGTTTACCAAGAGTCCTGTTTTAATAAGCTCTGCCACTGTAACAAAATGCCTTTGACTAGGAAATTTACAAACACAGATGTTTCTTATCCCTAGTTCTGAAAGCTAGCAGCTCCCAGACAGGTGTCAGTGGATTCTGGAGAGAGCCACTCTCTGCTTTGCTGGAGGCTCTTGGCTTCCATGTGACCATGAGGCACGGGCTCACCGGAGGTTTTTGTAAGAACACTAATCCAAGACTTGAAGAAAGAGCCTGCAGAACCATCAGTTCCCAAGGCAGCCACTTCTTAGGGGACACCAGCATCCAGACCACAGCGACCTCCAGGTGACTGATGATGAAGTCTGAGACTCTTCTTCTTTGCCCCCAACATCTGACCAACCTCTCAATCCTGCTGAACTCAATTTTTTAACCCCCTCTTGTGTTCATCCTGTTTCCTGACTCCTGCCATCACCTTTGAGTAAGTCACTACTCTCTGGTTGGTTGTAGGTCAAAATTCACCCCCAAAATGCTGAGGCCCTGTTTGGATAGTTCCTACTCAGTTACTGGTCTATTACTGTAAAGAGACAGCATGACCCAGACAACTTCTAAAGGGAGGCATACAGGGCTCGCCTACAGTCTCAGTCCATGGCCGTCACAGCAGGGAGTGCAGCAGAAGGCAGGGATGATGGTGGAACAATAGCTAAGAGCTTATATTCCGATTCACAGGTAGAGAAGCTAGGAGAACAAGACTGGGCCTGGCATAAACTTTTTGAAACCTCAAAGCCCATCTCTGTGACACCCTTCCTAAAACTCCCAGAACAGTTTTACTCACTGAGAATTAAGAAAACATACAAGCTTATGGGAGCCATTCTCATTCAAGATTTCCAACATAGATGGGAATAACTGCTGTCCTTGTAAAAACAGGCCATGCAGAGGGACGATGCCATGGGAAGGTGAAGGAAGACATGGTGGTGAGTCAACAGAGGCCGGGGAATGTCAAAGGTGGCTAGCAAGCCACCAGTACCCATGAGAGACATCTCGGGAATCCTCAAAGGGTTGTGTCAGTCCAGCCAAACTCATCACCTCAGACTTCCAACCTCTAGAATCAGAAGGTGAAGAACTTACTTTACAAAATGATGTCTACGTGGCCATTCTCCACGGCGGCCCTATTCAACCAACGGTATTCAACACCTGTTCCCTTCACTATCAGCACCAACCTCTACCCAGAAACCTAATCCGTGAAGTCTGCTCCAGGCATAGATAGGCAAACCTCTAAAAGTGAAAGCAGGAGGGAAGGAGGATGAGCATCCCCAGCTCTGATCCCACCCCATCCTGCCTTTCTATCACCCTGCCTTTCGTTTCCTCCAATTCCTGGTTCACAGCATACCAGCCTCTCCCTCTTGCTCCCTTGCTCTTTGGTGTGATGTGCCATCCAAGTGAGGGGTTGGGTAACACACTGCTTAAACAGTGATGCTCAGTCTTGCTCAAAGGACACACATAAACCATTCTGAGTAGAACCATGGCCCTGAGATGGATAGAGAAGGGATATAACAGGTCCTTGCCCACAGACAGAGAGCGGCAGGGCTCCAGAAAAATCACTACCCTATCTTAACTGGTGAGAAGTCATGTATTAACCACTGGCTTGTCTGTAGAGGGTGAACTTCATGATGGTGAGAGCTGTTTACTCTGCTCTATCCCTAGACCAAGAAGGCCATTTTTGCTATATAAATGAGGGAGAAGGCCATTCTTGCTATATAAATAAGGGAGAAGGCTATTCTTGCTATATAAATGAGGGAGTGGCGGCACTCAAGACTGGGCCAAACAGCCTAGTGGACCACGGCCTGCAGCACACCTCTGCAGCTAAGACAGTGCTCTCAAGGACCCAACAGCAATGTTGCAGTGTTTCCACAGCCTGATAACTTCACTGGAAGGAATTCCTTGCATCTTTGCATGAGGCCCTATGGGACAGCTAGAGAATTCCAGAGCCATGGATAACTGTAGCCATGCAGGGCTACATTGTTTCCACAACTGTTTCTGGCAGAACTCTAGAGGAAAATGCAAACCAGACATACAGAAAAATGTTTTGTTGGTTAGAAAAGAGAGAAAACAAGCTCCTCACAGTCGACCAATGTTCCCAGCCTTCACCTGGGACTGTGTGAGGAGCCTCTGTTGGGGTCGCTGCTGCCCGGCTCCCTGGGACTCTGCAAGCTGGAGAGACATATGGAAATGTGCTTTTTGCTCCTCCTGGGAAAGCAGGGAGCTGTGGGGCTGTGTAATGAGCCCAGAGCTTAATTGAAATAAATAAGAAATCCTGTGCAAGCCATTTAGCTGGCTGCAGGGAATTAGCTCTTCCCCTTGGAGGGGCTGCCAGAGACAGCCTCCCCGCTTCTCTGCTCAGCTTTGCACACCAACTGCTGATGACCTTGACCGAGGAAAGCCAGTGTCTGCCAAACAATCTGCCTGAAGGCCAAGAACCCTCAAGTCCCCTCCCGCTCCCCCTAGCCTAATCAAAATGCAGGCCTGGCCATGCAGACCCGTCATGCCAGCTATTTGGATAGATTGACATCCGTGGGACAGGAGGATTACAGTTTGGGGGTCTGCCCGGGCAATTTAACGTCAAAATAAAAACCAGGACTAGTGCGATGGCTCAGCAGTAAAGGCACCCACTGTCAAACCTGACAACCTGAGTTGGATCCCCAGGTTCCACGTCGTAGAAGGAGGGAACTGACTCCCCCGCCCCAAATTGTCCTGTTACCCCCAAGTATGCAGTCCTGTGCACATACCACAGGTGAAGGAAATAAAATAAAATAAATAAAAAAGGGTTGGGTATAAACTCAGTGCTATCAAACCTAAGCATGCCAGGGATTCTGGAAGCCCTGGAGTCAATCCCCAGTACTGAAGGGGAAAATAAAATTAAAAAAAACATACATGGCCATCCTCGGTCATGGTCATGGAGAACCACAGGCACTTGAGGAGTGTCCCTTTCAGAGTGTCTCAAAGTATGGTTCTCAGACCAGCTGGGAACTTGTAAGAATCACAGAGTTCCAGGTTTAATGTCTCCTTCCCTTTCCCTCACAGACCCCCAGGGTAAATCCCACACTGCTTGAAGAAGCTTGTGGTTTCCACCAACATGCTGGTCTGAGGACCATGTGCTGTTCTTCATGGTTCCTAAGCTCCCGGACCCTAAGCTCCCGGCCCAGTCCCCCGAGGCAGACAGGTGCTCTCTGTGAGCAAGCTGAAACACACCTGCCCTGGCACACCTGCCTCAGCACACCTGCCTCAGCACACCTGCCTCAGCATGCACTGCCAAGTTCCTACTGAGGAGAGCCAGGCAGACAGTGGGCCCAACTTTGCCAGATCATCCCATTTGTCTGAGAGTAGATGTTGCATATTTGCACTGTTCTAATGTGAAGTTCCCCCACACCAAAGCACTATCCCTGCAGGTCTAGCCACTTCTGCCAGGCACAGCTCAGCCCTTCCTGCTTCTCACAGTTGCCAAAAGTTCTTAACCCTTTCTCTCCCTTCCCACATCCCAGGAGGACATCCTGCCTGCTTGCCCTTCCAAACTTATCCAGAGGAGAACAATTTAGTGGTAGAGATCTTGCTTAACACACTCAAGGTCCAGGGCTACTTTTCTTACTGCTATGACCAAATACCTGACAAAAGCAACTCATGGACAGAAAGAAGGAAGGAAGAAAGAAGGGTAGGGAGGAGGGAGGGGAGGGAGGGATGAAGGGAAGGAGGGATGAAGAGGACAGAGGGAGAGAAGAAGGAAGAGAGGAAGGAAGGGAGGGAAGGGAGAAAGCCAGGGATATGTTTGGTAGAGGATCGGTATGGTACGGGGCGGTTGGGGGGGTGCCTCTGCGGGCCCATGCTGAAGGATCCCTTCCCCCTGAGGTACCAGTCACAGGGGATGGAAGGGGAGGGGGGGAGAGGGAAGGAAAGGAAAAGGGAGGGGAGGGGAGGAGAGGAGAAAAGAGAAGAGAAGTAGAAGGATAGAGGCTGGCCATGAACATGTGGAGAGAGAGGGGAATGGGGAGAGAAGGAACAGAGGGGGAATAGGGTAAGAGAGCAAGAGAGTGAGGAGGGGGCAAGCAGCCCCTTTTTGTAGTGAGTCAGGCATCCCTGGCTATTGCCAGGTAACTATGGAGTGGAGCCTAGAAGAAATGCTAACAGGAGGAAAGGGAGGGGCTGAATGGAGAGAAGGAAGAAAGGAGGGATATAGGCATAAATTTTTCTAACCTACTTTTAATAAGGGTTCAATCTCCTCCAGCCCACCACCCAGCAGAGGTAGTGGAAGAGAAAAGTTATTAGGATATGGGGGATGTGGATCTGTTCAGCAACAGTTCTTTGGGGGCGGGGGGTGAGCTCGATCTTCTTGGGCAGCAGCTCAGTCCCATAGCAAACACCAAATACAACTCAGCAGGCAGACACCACACACAAAATGGCAACTACAGTCCAGTCCTCTGGGCAGGCAGACACCAGGCACAAACCAGTAACTGTAGTTCAGTCCTGAAGAACCAATTTCAACGGCAAGCTGCCACAGGAACCTAGTTCTTGGGTGAGTTTCTCTCAATGGTGGCATTATCACAAGTTGAGCTCAACAACACTATGTAAGGCAAACCAATACATGCGTATCGTTAGTGAAGAATAGGGAAGAATAGCAAGACTAGCTCCGAGCTGATACTCAGGAGTAACCCCCACATCTGGTTCTGTCCTAGGCACTGAAATGGAAGTACCAAGCACATCCAACTCCTACTACCTCTACCCTCACAACAGGCCCTGCTACAGTCATCTCTGCCTCACACAGTGCTTGCCATAGGCTTCCTGGTTTCCGTCCTCACCCTGGCATTTGAGTCTCAATGAAACACACAGAGCTGTGGCTTGAAGTAGGGAAAAAAATATTATAGAATTTAAAATGTGAAGGAGATTGGATCCTGCATTTACTCAGACAGCCAGGGTATGTACAGTCTACTTTTCTGACAACCGTCCATGTCCTGACCCTGTGGGTCCCACCCCAAACAGTGCCTTCCACTGCTGTGGGTATCTAATCCCTATGACTTATGTCCCTTTGTCTCAGAGATTTCTCTGCCTAGAACATTCCTCTCCCATTACTTTTCCAGTTCATTTTGTTCTCTTTTCACAGGGATCTTTGTCTCTCTGTGTGTCTCTCACTGTATCTCTGTTTTTCTCTCTCCTTCCCTCTTTCTCTAAAGTCCACCTTAGAAGCCCTAACTAACATCCTCTGCCCACATTCTCGATCTCTTTGGCTAGTGGGACTCATCCTACATCCCATAATAGACTATCTGCACGTGAATTTATTGGTCATAGGCCTCCAGCCTCCATCTGCAAAATTAGCGCTCCTTGGGGACAGGAACACCTGTCTGCACCTGGTAAGGAACACCTGTCTGTCTGCACCTGGTAAGGAACACCTGTCTGCACCTGGTAAGGAACACCTGTCTGTCTGCACCTGGTAAGGAACACCTGTCTGCACCCAGTGCAGTACCTAGTACCCAGTATATATTCAGAAAGTAGGTGTTGCACGAGTCATGGGGGAAGGCTTGGCACTGACCCGACAGCTGGAGGGGCCTGAAGCTACTAACCTGAGCCAAGCTTGCTTCTAGTTCAAAGAAGGCTGAGTCCTGGCTCCAGCTGGTTATGGGGACATTTAAGTACAGAAAATCTCTCTAGGGTTTTGAAATAGAAAGCCATCTCCCTTTCCTGCATTTCAGACAGGACTGCCACATGCAGGGTGACCACCTCTCATACCTCTGTGCCACTTGGTCATCATATAAATGGGTCCTCTACAGCTAGTGCCTAGCAGACACTTTTCAGTCTCAAGAGAAGCAGGTTCCAGAAACAGCCTCTGCTTTCCTTTGATGCTCATGGTGTGGGTCAGCATTTTAAAGTCTGCAAGGAGTCTGGTCACAAATGTGGGATCTCTTCATCACACCTATGCTTCTCGAATCTCCTGGACCACACCACGCCTTCCCTAATCATGTGCCTACTAGAACACTAGAGCACCTACACTCTTCATCAGCTGCTTCATGGTCTTTGTCCTCCTGGAAAGAGGGAGGGGAGCTCTCCGCAGTGCCCCACGATCCCAAGTTAGATGAACACTATGGCTGTGCTGAGCTCTCAACCTTCCTTGAGCCCTCTCTTCTAACCTTATCAAGCTCTATCTCCAGGCTGTAACCAATTACCACTTTCTTCACCTTACCAGAGACAGAGGCCTTTCGTCATCACAGGTGACCGGAAACCTCATTCAGGCACTCAGAAGCACACCAGAGAGAGTCCGAGGGCTTTAGAGCGAAGGTAGATCTATACAGCTTCAGGCACGCCCGGATAGGACTACCCCACGGTGACAATGGCTACCTCATGGTGACAGTATGGTTACAGCACCATCCTTCCTCATCTCAAAGCTCAATTCCACTAGAGACAAAACTTTTTCCGGAAGCTCCTTCAAAATGAGTTTTACTCTAATAGGTCTGTGGCCTCACTTTGGACAGAGAGTTAGGACAGATTGAAAATGGCCATCTACACCAGCCCTGTATCTAGGCTGAAAACACTATCAAGACAAGAGGGGCAAAGGGGCAAAAACCAAGCCCACCAAAACCATCAGGCCTTATGGTTAGAAACAGGAGGATGAATTCGGGGAAGACTAATTTCCAATGAGCCCTGCCAGGCCGTTCAAAACCCGCTTCCTGCAGGACCAGGCCAAGAGGCACCCAACCAGAAGACAGAAAAGTAGTCGTTTCTGACAGCTATGACACCAGCCGTCAATGCCTACATCTGACCCATCCTCTTCCTCTAGAGACAGGCCACCTTGCTCAAATCAGCTCCCGACAATAGGGTTCTCTCTCTCTCTCTCTCTCTCTCTCTCTCTGCTCTCCAAGGACAGTTGTTTCTAGGCAGCTCAGGGAAACCTCTCCCGTCTAGCCATTCCGTCAACAGAACAGTACTTCCTGTAGTCTAGCCCACCATCACGGTGGTCACATCCACTCCTGCGCATCCCCGTGCCTGCATGCCTCCCACAGAGACAGAAGAGCAGAAACACCATTTCCAGAAGCTGCCAGCACTCAATGAGCCAAACAAGTACAGGGGGTAAGCCAAATGTAAATACAGGTGTTGTACTTCGATCCTCTCTGACTGCGGTATGAAAGGGAGGAGCGCCGTCCAGGCATCACACACATCACTGTGTCCTACTGGGCATCAACCAATCAGTGAGAAGAGAGCAGCCAGAAAACAAATGGCAGATATGAACAGAGAGACCAGATATGAGGATCTGAGGAGTGGGAAGAAAAACAACCATGGGTTTGCTATTTTAGCAGAGGGATTCGAGGGCTGGGTCTCAGAGACGCTGATAAAATCTGAGCTGGCGTCTCAGGTCATTGGGGTAAAAAGACCCATTTCTGACTTCTCTTAGTACTTGGATATACATTTGTTATTCATTCACCCCCACAACCAACCAAGCTGGATTAGACACATGTCTTGCTCAGTCCTGTGGAATCACAGGGAAAACTGAGTAAAACAGATGCTCTCGAGATGAATCAGTTCATAGCCACAGCCTGTTAAAAAATGCTAGCAGTAACCCGGAGCAGTGAGAATCAGCTACCTGGAACCCTCCCCTGCTCAGAGCAGCCAAGGGAGCCACCTTTCAGACCTCTGTCCACACAGTGAACAATAGGCAGTCAGAAAGGCCTGAGGTCAAATCAGAGGGAAGCCGTGGGCTGGGCTTTAGGTATAACAGGCCTGGTATGGGGAGGGAGGAAGGTTGGGATGTTGGGACTTCACTGACTTCTGGTTGAAATGAAAAACAAGGCCACCATGCCTGGCCTGAGAGATGGTGCCTCAGCTCAGCCTGTACAAGTTCTTTCTATTTAAGCTGAGTTAGAGCCCAAGAACAGATAATGAAGAAATGACTCCCAGCAACTGTCCTCTGACTCTAACTCCTCCTCCCTCCCTGTCTCTCTCTGTCCCTCCTTCCTTCCCTCTCTCTTTCCTTCCCTCCCTCCCTTCTACCAGCCTCCCACCCACTAATAAGGATAATGAAAAACTTACTTATTTTAAGAAAAACTCACAACCAACACCCTCCTGTTGAGGTATCCTATCTGAGCACTTGCCTACACTGAAAAGTTGTAACATCTGTAAAGTCTTACTTGTTTGAGCAGTTGTAATGTTTGTAAACTTGTTTGAGCAAGCTCAAACGTCCCCAGATATCTCAGGAACCTGTTGTCACTAACCAACCAAATGAGCAACCTGCCTTGTGTGACCTGACATCAAGTGACACTTCAGGGAGGAGGGTCAGACGACAAGAAGATAAGGGTGATGGTGACGGGCTAGTTTGAACATAAGCCACCTGGGACCTCTCTCCTCTCTGTCTTCACCCACAACAGAAGTGACTCCACAGCTGGGAACCTAGGCAGCTCTGGAGCCCAGTATTGTCACCCATACAACCTTAGCATGACCACAGTGTATATACATACCTCTTACGACTTTAGAAACAAAGCCCATGGACACACAATGACACAAAGTCATAATCCCAAGCCTGTGATGTGACTTACGTGGTAGCCTCAGGGCTGCAATCCTCTTAGAAGGCTGCCAGCAAGTCATGTCTCCATGACCTCGCCAACTCAGAGATACAGAGGTCACCGTCAGCTAGCCAGCCCTTCTTCCACTGCTGAAGCCAGCGTGAGCAGTCAGAAGCCTCAGTTCCCTATAATCTTTTCTTCTGCCTCCCTCTTCCACAAGTAAGGATGCTGTAACTCCACAAATCCAGAGTCCTTGTCCCATTCCAGGTAAGGTCTGTCTACAACCTTCACTTCCCTAGCTGGCTCCCTTTGCTGACATTTCACACTTTCCAGGGGTACATGCATGGAGTCTTTTGAGGGGCTGTAGCACACCAGGTCCTTCAGCTCCACATCATTCCTTGAACTGACTAAATCAGCTTTCACTGGAACAGGTGTGGACACAGGTGTCTATTCACATAGAAAAGCTGCGACAGACCGGTAGGCCACACCCCCGAGGTCAGCCAGACTCCGCCCTCGCACAGGCTAGGCACTCACACCAGAGGACCATCCTGCAGCCTGGATTCTCAACAAGCCGTAAATCCTAGAGACAACCTCTCTTCGCTGCAGCCTGGTCCCTTCACAGAGAACGGGGCGTCCATCCAGAAAACCCGGGCTTGAAGGCAGTCTCTGACAGGCAGCTTGGAGATTCTGATACTTCCTCCAGGGTGAGAAAATGGGTCAGGGCACAAGACTTGTTCCTCCCCTGCTGGGAGAATGGCTGGTCCCAGAGAAGGTCAGCGAGTCTGGTGACAACTGTGATTCCCTTCAGCTAATTAGAGCCACAAGCTCCCAGTGGGGGGGTTGGGAGGGGCAACCCTTGAGGATTTTACAGATGAGGTATCTAAACCTCAGAGGTCATGAAAGGTCACAGCAGTGAGAAGCAGAGAAGGTAGGGGTACAGAGAGCCCGTGGGGCGTGTCATGGGCTATGCTGATTCGGGAGGGGCCTGCCTCACTTGAGGGTCACCTCTGCAGAGGAAGGCTAGTAGATAAAGACCACCACTAGCTGGCCACTAGCTGGCTCTGATGTTCAAGGGAAAGATGAGCCACCGGACAGCTGCCTGGACTCTCAGCCTGTTCTGGCCAGCTCCTAGGCAGCCAGCCAAGCCTGGAATTGTGCCAAGCAGCCTGCCCCAGTCCCAGAAGCCTCGCAGGCATCATAGGCATCTCTCTACTTAGACCCAGCCTTCAAAACCCAAGTGGGAGGGGCACTGGAGTCCCAAGAAGGCCCCTGGCAGCTCATTCCTGCAGCAGACCCACCACAGCTGAACACTGTGCTATATAGCACACGGTCCTTTCAGAGAAGCCAGCTGGAGCCAGGGTCAGGTGCCAGGAGGGGGAAGGTGTTGGTCTCAGAGGTAGCCACTTGTAGGTAGAGCACTCCCTTTGTGGGTCTCAGGAACCCCCCCACACACACACACACACACAGAGAACTTCCATTTAGAACCTTCCTCCTCCACTCCCCAGCCATGGTCAGCTTCCCTTTCCTGCTGAAAAACATCTGGCTGGCTTGGCACTTAAGCTGAGTAAAAATAGCAAGCCATCTTGTGAGTGGGCACCACGCCACTGTGGCAGATGGAGAATAATGCTGGCAGCCAAGCGACTGTAGAATGGTACCCAATGAATTTGCAGAGGGCAGACCTCACAGCTGGAAGGGTCACAGGGCTGAGTGGCAGGACCCTAGCAAGGGGGCCGGAAAGGAAATGAGAAAAGACAGATGGAGAGAGGGTGGGGGCCTCCTGCCCTTTCCAGGTGGAACTGTATAGGGAGAAGAATAATATGCCTACATCCAAAAGGCTACAAGTACAATGGTGGAGTTGTGTTTAAATTTTACCTGTATCTTTATTAGCTGTTTGACCCTGAGCCAGATGCTTAACCTCTCTGAGCCTTTCTGTCAAATCTAGTCTGTAGGAGTCTAGTAAAAATAAGCACCCGCTCTTACCTAATAGGGGTGGGGAGACGAGGAAGCCCTGGGTCTATGAGGACCCGAGCCTCAAACCCGTGGGGAAGTGGCAAAGCTTGTCTCTGCCAGGGTCAGGCTCAAAGGGATGGCAAGTCCTTCCTCTGGTCCATGTGCAGATGTTGATAGTGTGTGCAGAAAATGTCTCCATAGCTTTCTCCACCAAGATGTTTATGACCTGAAGTCTGTGCCTGCTTCCACAGAGATTACGTCTACTGAGATTAGCTAACCCTGCCTCTTGAAGAGATTCATCCATATGCAATAACCTGTCTCCTGTATATAAAAAACAAAAACAAAAACATGCTGAGCTGCTGAGATGCTGCGGTTTCTCCATCAGAGAGCCCAGGCACCTGATGCCAGTTTTTCTGTGTGTCCATCTGTCTGTCCTGTCTTCATTCCCTCACCCTTGGAGCTGTGCTAGATGTGGCAAGTAAATATTTTTATTGAGTGTCTACTATGTGAGTGTTCTTTCAGAGTGCAAGACAGACATTAGTCAAAAAGAACCACACAGATAAAAATATAGTGTTAAGGTTTGTGGTGGATTACAGCCTAGGAAAGGGAATGAGGTAGGGAAGCAGGAATGGTCCAGTCAAGCCCCAAGGAGGAGGCTGTGAAGATCTGAGGATCACTGCGGGATTAAATAGGAAAGGAGACAAGGCATGTTAAAGCACTAGCAAAGTGCCCAGGCCCTGAAAAATATGGTCACACGATTGGTAATGACCATCTACTGGAAATGAAATTGAAATGATAACAGCCTCTTCCATCAGAGGACTGGGACATAGGGCTGGGGCCTTGGGACCAAGAATAGTCAAATCATAAGAGAACATGTGATCTATATCCCTGCTCAGAGAAGGGCCAAAAACAAATGGGAGTTTAAAATGGCAACTCACTGAGAAGCCATCAAGGCTCTTTCAGACTTCAGCATGCTAAGAAGTTCCAGGCTCACACTCCTAAGACCCTTTTCTGTGAGGTCTGGGCAGCATGCTCGGCCACTCCAGGTTCTGAGCTGGAGCCCTTTCTCTTACTTCAGGTGGCCCGTGCTGCAGCCAGGGCATCCTACCCCAGCCTCAGTCAGAGCCCCAGTCAGGCTGACTTATGGTTCCCTATAGTCCTCCTGTCCCAGCATAAAAGCCCTGGTCCCAGGACTTAGCCAGTGTGGCTGGCATCTCTGCCACTAAGTTCTCACTAAGGTCCTCATCGGAGGAACCACTGTGATATCTTATGGCAAAGGAAAAGGTAGTGAGTGGGACCATGAAGCAATGTCCCCAGAAAAACAGGTATCAAACTGACACCCATGCAACTGCAGAGCCCAGGGGCCCCTTTCTCACAGCCTGAGCCCCTGCTGGCAACAAACAAGACTCCGCAGCAGGAGGTATGGAAGAGGACAGACAAAAGGGAGCCACAAGAAGGTCATGCCACCCAACTCTTTATCCTTCCCACCACCTCTGCACACCATGGCTGTAGCAATCGCAGGGGCCCTGTATGCTCCCCTGCTGCACCCCACAACCCTGGAAGGTCGGGACAGCTGACACACCAGGGCTTCCTAGCCTGCAATTCAGAAGGTCCATAGTGATTGGCCTAAGCATGCACCCTGCACTCAGGTCAGCCTGTGGGACCCTTGGTGGCATCCTTTCGACAACCTGGGATTGCAACATCTGAACTCTTGAACCCTCTGCCCTGACTTTTATTTTAAGATAGGGTCCCATTTGGCCCAGACTGGCTTTGAACTTGCTATGTAGCTAAGGAGGACTATGAGCTGTTGATCTTTTTTTCTGAACTTTCCAAGTACCAAGATCACAATGCCAATTTCTGCAGTATTTGGGAAGGACTTCATATACGACCAGCCTTGTGCACATGAGGCAAACACTAAGTCATATCCCTCCGACATCCTCTTAACAATTGTCTTTTACTTTTATCTAGGAGAACCATTACTGCCTTCCTATCTTCCAAATCAACTTTCTGCATGTAAACCTTTGTTCTGTTCATTAGCTTGCTTTCCTGGGGAAGCCATGTTAAAACAGCCTGCAGTTGCACATGAGGTGGTTGGTGGTCAAGAACCCAGAGTACTAAGCTCTGGCTTCCCTCATAGACTGTGGCAGCTGGAAGAATCCCGTGGGACATGGCTTAGCAACGAGAGCGCTCCGCAAACATGATCCTGCACAAAGAGTACAGGCCGCTCTTTGGCCCTTCATCCCAACAGCTGATCTATCTCTTGGAAAACACCCTGTGCCTCTCTGAGAAGTCTGCACTTGAAGGACTTTTTGGTACCACTGCCTACTTCAGAGATCCAATGGACCACATCTTCCCTTCCGGCCCCAGAAGACTGACTTCATTAGCCAGCTTTCGGGAGCTACCAAGGGTAAGACCATAGGAGCTAAGATGACAGGTGACGGACTGCTCACTTCTCTGGGACCCTAGTGTCACCCCTCCCCCCAACCTGACCCATCAGCCTCTGAGTCCTTAACTGTCCACATATAGCTCTGACATCTTAACAAATGCCTATTGTTTAAGAAATAGCCAAGCCTATTTCTTAAGTAATACATAGCAGAGGTTTGATGGTTCAATGGTTAAAAGCATGTACTTCTCTCGAGGAGGATTTGAATTTGGTACCCAATACCTATGTTGGATAGTGACTCCAGCTCAAATGAGCCAACATGTCTTCTGGCCACCTCTGGCACAGCACTCACAAGCACAAACACAAACATGAACACAAACACATACACACAATTAAAAGAAAAAAATAACTTTTTAAAAGGTGGAACAGTAGAGATTACTCCTGAGGATGGGACAGGGGCTCTGCCCCATGCATTGGCATAGGGAGAGGTATTCGGTAACTGTGATCCCCGCATCCTCTCTGTACAAACCGTGAAACAGCCCCCTTCTGTGCCAGGACTGTAGCAATACACAGTGAGCTCTCCCCAGCTGAAGGCCCTGCTAACACCCCATATGAGCTGCTCCCTAGAATGTGGAAGAGAAAGCAGACACCCAGATTAAGCTAAGGGCCATGTAGGCATTAAGACTATAGTATGGCCTCCCCTTCCCTCTCCCATATCATGACAGTCTCAAAGAGTGACATCGTAGGTCTCCTGTCCCCTGATAGCAGTGGACCTGCGTGAGTCTTGTATTCACAGTAAACAAAAGGCCAGGTGAGAAGAGTGCTAAGAGCATGCCCTCTGTAGTCTGACTATCTAAGCAAAATGACCAAGTCTGCTATTCGTTACCTGCGTGACCTTGAACAAATCACTTAAACATTCTGGGCCCCAACTTTCCCATGTATACATATACTGGAATTAAGACATGAGGAAATTCAATTCATTCAGACTTGGTGAGAAGTATATGTAAAAATGTGGCCAGTTGTGCAAGAATCTTAATGGGGGATAAACTGTGCAGGAAGAGCTAGAAGCCCCCCATACACACCTAATTCCCATAAACACAAGGAGGGGGAAAGGCTGGGTAGAAAACCAGGTATGCTAACACAAACCTGTAATCCCAGCACTCCAACAGCAAGATGGGAGGAGGAGACAGGAGAAGTGGCGGCTGGAAGCTCGAGGGCTGGCTAGCCTGGAGTACACTGAATAATGTTAGAAACAAGAGAGATGCTGCCTCAACAAGCCAGAAGGTGAGAGGAGACTCATCCAATTTGTTCTCTGATCTCCACACGTACATAATGGCATGTGCATATTCACACGCACATGCACATACACACAGTATCAGTTCACTGTGGACACCTCACCTACCACTGCAGTTCCAAGTAATAGTACCATAAACTGAAGATGCTGAGGCAAATGCCTCACTGGGAGATATACTCTGTTGATGGCTGGCTTTCCTGGAAACTCCTAGAAAGTCTGCTACCCCTTTGCCAGGACTACACTTCCTAAGGCTTTCTTTCCATCCAACCTTGGTTCTGTTTAGTTGTTTGAGACCTGCTTTTGCTATGGAGCCTAGACTGGCCTTGAACTCCCGATCCTCCTGTCTCAGCCTCCCTAGTACTGGCATTGTACGTGAGCTTAGGGAATTGGGATACAGGTCATTGGGTTTACATGGTCAGAGCTTTCCTTTACTGAGCCATCTCCTAAGCCCTTGGAAGCTCTCATCAAATGGTAGATACATCTTTCCACAAGCACAGAGCTGATGACCATGGCTCAGAACACATTGCCTGCACTGTGCTCCTTAGGAAAGGTTCTGAAAAGAACTGTAAGGCAGAGACTTGCTGAACTACATAAGTCCCGTTACCCAGACATCTTCAGTGACAGACCTCTCTGGCTAGCAGAATACATCCCTTCAGTGCTTTGTCTCTTCAGGGAAGCAGGCTTCTGTCCCTTGCACCCAAACTCCAACTAATACATTTGAATTCAAGATACCACAGGGGAGAAGTACAGATGGAGCCCAGCAGCTGGAGTCAGAGTAGAGATGGGACCAAAGTTCCATGAAGTGTCTTGGCAATGCCATGCTGTGCAAAGGTGAGTGGTGGCTGTGGCTGTGGACTCTTGGGCATCACGCCATAGTAACTGACACACAAGGAGAGGCAGGAGGATGGGAGGTGGAGAACAGAAGGGATGTTCCTATAATAGCAACCATGCTACCCAAATTACAGCTCTGTCCACAGGGTCCCTAGAAAACAAACGGGAAAAGTCCTCACCCAGCCCAGAGGCTCAGCCCAGGAATTCAGCCAGCCCCAGTTGAGGAGAGAGCACCTTCTCATGCCCTCCCCAGAGGGGAACATCTGGCTGCTGCTCGACTAGAGGCAGAAGCCAATCAAACAGAACTTTCCCCTGCATTAAGTGAGAAGCACACAGACAGCATCTGCTCCATGCCAGGCTCCAGGCAGAGTCAGCATCCAGCGATGACAGTTGTTTTGTGCAATACCCTGATCCCTGCCTGCAGGGCTTCTCTGCTAGAGGGTAAGTACTTTTGAGCATGCTCCGTCTTGCAGCATAGAGACTTCAGGGAGCAAGGCCAGGAGCATCTTTGTATGGCCTCTCCCCTCTTGGCATCCTGGGAAGTGTGGTAAGGTCCCTTCTGCAGGGCTCTACAGAGAGGCCAGAGCCCAGCCATGATTCTCATTGATGCAGCCTGGGTTGGCTTCTCTATTGCTTTCTCTGGTTCTCTGTGTCCCTTCTAAGCATTATTTCTTTCAGATAAATTTCCTGCACACCATGCTTTGCCTCACTCTGCTTTTCCGGAACCCAGGGTGGGGCTCCTCCAGCCCCCACCCCCATTAACAATTGCTCGCTGTTTACAGCAGTTTTGATGGCAGGTGCTGAAAAACATGTTCCTGTACCCTTAGCCTCCAAGGAGAATGCAAATAAAAACTGCTTTGACATTCCTTCTCACCCCAGTCAGGAATCAAAGGACCGCATACATTGTCAAGGATGCAGGAAAGGGAGCCCTTTTTCCTGGGGGGATGTGAACTGATAGCCACTATGGACATCAGTGTGGGGATTCAAAAAAGAACAAAAAGAAAAGAAAAGAAAAGAAAAGAAAAGAAAAGAAAAGAAAAGAAAAGAAAAGAAAAAACACAGAACAGCAGAAGGACCCAACTATGTCACTCCTGGACCCGTGCCCAAGCGTCTAAAACAGCATACAGCAGAGACACTGGCACAGCCAGACTACAGACTACAGCACCATTCACAATAGCCAAGTCATGGATGCCGGGCACCAGATAAACAGAAAGGAAGTACAGTGCATGTGCACAGTGGTGTATTCATCCAGGAAAATGAATGGAGCTAGAGAGCATCCTGTTGAGTGCAATAAGCCAGACTCAATAAGACAGCATCACATCTTCTCTCATGCGTAGAATCTAGATTTAAAGGAGAAACATAAAAACAGAAGGGAGGTGTTAAGGGAGAGAAGGAAATCAATGGGGAAGGGGAATGCCTACAACCCAAATATATGCATGTATTAAGATACGTAATAGGGGCTGAAGAGGTGGCTTGGTGGTTAAGAGCACTGGCTGCTCTTCCAGAGAACCCAGGTTCAATTCCCAGCACCCACATGGACACTCACAACTGTCTAATTCCAAATCCAGGGGATCTGACACTCTAGCACAGACACGCATGCAGGCTCAAACCAATGCACTAAACAAACAAACAAGCAAATGATACATAGTGAGGCCCATCATTTCAGACAATTAATATGCAATATGATAAGTTATTTTAAAGACAGCATGTGCTTCTGTTTACTGATTTGTATATCCAGGCAAGCAGAAATGACAAGCAAGATGGGCACAGCCAGCCCGGTGGTGGTGGCGCACACCTTTAATCCCAGCACTTGGGAGGCAGAGGCAGGCAGATTTCTGAATTCAGGCCAGCCTGGTCTACAGAGTGAGTTCCAGGACAGCCAGGGCTACACAGAGAAACCCTGTCTCGAAAAACCAAAAAAAAAAAAAAAAAAAAAAAAAAAAGATGGACACAGCCTCATTTTAGGGACGAGGTCTGAGAGGTCAAGGGTGACAAAGAGCCAGTGGGCTTCCTGGAATTGCTGTCTCTTAAGGTGTCAGTTCAAGGTCTAGAAGTCGCTGACCTGCCTCAAGCATGAACATTCAAGTTGTGTTCAGCAGGGGTTGGATACATGCTCAAACTAACTACCTGAGGAATTCAGGAAGAGGTAAGCATGGGGACAGAATTGACAAGGGGCCACAGCAGAGAAGGAAGCTGGAGACCATGCCATATGTACCTTTCTTGAAATGGGGGTGGGTATGGTTTGGCAAAACGTTGAGGCCACCCAGGGGTCACAGTGTATTGGACAGAAATGAAGTTAAACCCACTCCAGCCTGTGGAGGAAACCCTGTTATTATTGACTTAGGACTCTAGGAAGAAGTGGGTTGGCATCACAGGAAAAAGGGATGGGAAGCAGAATTTAACTCAAGAGCTGTAAATAATTCATCTGCTTCTGATTCTGCTCCTCGTATGTGGACACCAGGGAGGATTGGTGTCCCCAGGCTGGGGACTCCATTCCTGAGCCAGCAGAACTGCGCTCTTGGCTATCTTTTTTTTTTTTTTTTTTTAAAGGCTTTCTCTATTGGGAAAAGATGAATCTCTAGTGAGTTACTAATTAAGGCAACGAGGGGCTAGGAAGAGAAGTGGTGTGCTTAGCTGTACCCGGCGGCAGCAGCAGCAGGAAGCAAGCAGGACCCTAGCTGTTGCCACTGGACCACAGGAAGAACATTCTCACCTGGGTAGGTTGGTACCAATGATCCTGGCTGTGCCTACACCAAGCACAGTGATTGGTTGGCTTTTTAGGCTGGGACACAGTCCAGAGTGCTTGCCTAGCGTGAACAAAGCAAGCCCTGGGTTCAATCCCCAGCGTAGAAACCCAGCATGGTGATAGATGCCTTAGGCAATAAAAAGTGACTCTGCTGAAGTTTCCCTCTAGGACAGAGGTTCTCAACCTGTGGGTTACAACCATCAAAAACACATATTTCTGATGGTCTTAGGAACCCCCAACCATACATTTATTTCCATTGCTACTTCATGACTATAATTTTGCTACCGAGTGGTGTCTCAGTTCCTAAAACCATCAGAAATGTGTATTCTCCAATGGTCACAAACCACAGGTTGAGAACTACTGCTCTAGGAATTGATCCTAAGAAAGGGGTCAGATTGGTCTCACCTCTATTTAGGAGAAAATGAAAGCCAATTTCAATGCCCAGCCACTGAGACAATGACAGCCTTCCATGCAGTGGGAACCCTCACAGCTGCTACAAAAACCCAGAGGATGAGAGAGACTGAAAGAACAAAGTCGCCTCCATGCCTTGCAGCATGATGATGCTCATCAATCCTCATGAAGAAGTGGAGTCCACAACACACTCCCTTGTCATGTGGTGCACCTCAGCCAATACATCACAGAGTCGGTGACCACATGCCTGTTCCGAGCCCGAGCTTCACAGGGCCTTAAACTTGCCTACTTGTCCCCTCTTTCCTCTTTTCTACTAATGTGCCCTAGAACCCTGACAGTGCACAGCCCAAGCCTGCCTGAAGGATGTCTGAACAGGAGGGATAGCTCCAAGAGGCTGTCCTGGATTCACACCCCCAACTGACACGGTGTTCAGCAGGGTCACCACCCACCACTGCTGACTGATAATCGCAGACAAGGCTCCGGACCCAGGAAGGACCTGGAGAGCCCCTAGCTGGCCTGAGGACTTTTCAGCACTGGTGGTTCTTTCTTCAAGCTACCGTTCTCCTTCTGGGCTTCCTGTAGGTCCCTAAGATTCTGCTAAAGGTCCTGAAGCAGGCAAGCACAGCGAATAGCCGTGTACACGCCCCTCTTTCAGTAATGTACTTGGCAGTCTCAGACCCACACCTGCATGGATTATACACATATAATCTGACCGGTGTACTCTGTTAGCAGACTAGGACCCCACTTGCAATTGAGCTGCATGCACACCTCTCTCTGGGCAACTGAATAAGTTGTTCCTCACCTTAAGGACCATCAGATTTCAGTTACACTGCAGTTAAGTCCAGTCTAGAAGGCAGAAGGCTGATCCAGCCTCAACTAGTTTAGAGTGATGTCCAATAAGACAAACTGCATTCATAGAGTGTATGTTTAGGGACAGACCCCTATTTATCATCTTATGCATATGCATAATTAGGCATGCTTATGATTAAAAGCAGATGCACTATGGGAAGGGACATGCATAGTAGAAAAATGGTTATATAATCTAGTCTCTTAATCAAAGAACCACCCCTTAGCAATCAAACTCCTCCTTGAAAGCCCCCCAAAGTAAGTGGGGTCTTGGGTC
Organism: Mastomys coucha; assembly: GCF_008632895.1. Classification (NCBI taxonomy): domain Eukaryota; kingdom Metazoa; phylum Chordata; class Mammalia; order Rodentia; family Muridae; genus Mastomys; species Mastomys coucha. The sequence continues at coordinate 93,918,200 of NW_022196903.1, forward strand.
CCTCAATTCTTGTGGCCTACTGTCAATTTTGACAGTGTATCAAACTTGTTTGATCATGTTTTTTTTTTAAACAAGTAAAATTTCCTTGCTGCTTTGCAACTTGTGTGGACTTCTATTTCATTCTTGAACAAGAGGTCAAAACTTTGAAACAGACACAGACCTGACCCCCCAGTAACATGTCTAGAGGCTCAGAACTGCTAAAATACTGTGTGCCTTGTTATTTCTCACTCTATCACAAATAGAGAATGCATGATGCATGATGTGTCACCATGTCGAAAGCTATTGGAAAGTCCACTTGGCTACCTGCCTCGACATTTTTGCTTAGCAAATTTTGTGGAAAGAACTGGAATGTGCAGACCAAACACCCTACAAGACCCTAAGCCTGGCAGCGTGCACTAGTAACCCAGACCTTGGGAGGCTGAGGCAGGAGGATGGCAGTGTGGCTCTATAGTGAGTGAACACGAGTCTTGAGACTCAAACATTGTGTTTATGAAATACTAATTAATTATACACCAGCTACTTCTCATTAGGATGTCAGTCCCAATGACTGACATGGGCGTGGATGGTTCTAAAATGTGCTTTAAAACAATTTAACACTTACACTTTTATTTAAAGATTTTTATACAAATATATCTCCAAAATATTAATAGTGACCATCTGTAGGTGATGAGTTACAGTTAAATTTATGGGTAAATTTTTCCCAGTTTTTTTAAAGACTTATTTGCATGTATGTGTGTGTCTGTGTGTCTCTCTCTCTGTGTAAGTCTGTTTGTGTATGTCTATGTGTATGTTGAGTATATGTCTATCTGTGTGTTTATGTTTGCATCTATCTGTGTGTATATGTCTCTCTCTGTCTCTATGTATATATGTATGTATGTATGTCTATCTGTGTGTGTGTGTGTGTGTGTGTGTGTGTATACATATGAGTGCAGGAGTCAGTGAGGCCAAAATAGGGTGTCAACATTCCTGGAGCTGGCATTATGGGTAGTTGTGAGTCTTCCCAACATGGGTGCTGGGAACTGAACTCCAGTCCTTCAGAAGAGCAGCCAGAGCACTTACCCTCTAAGCCTCCACCTTCCTTCTCCCAGGTATTGAAGTAATTTCCCACTCTTTATAATTCTTGTACAAAATGTCTTTCATAGATAATGAGAAAAAATAGCTTCAAAATAAAGGCATTTGGAGCTGTCTGTGTCATTTAGGGAGGAAAGAGGAAGTGCTCTGTTGTGAGCAGGTCTTGGCAGAAAGGTACCAAGAATGGAAGCTTGGTTCTCTGAAGCCTTTCTCATCACCATCTATAAAAAATGGACCAGGGGACCCTAGCTCCACACCCCTCTGCTGCTGCAGGGCAGGCTTGCTCCCATGGTCTTCTTTCCAAATGAGGGAACAATCAAGGATGGGAAGATGGCTTAGCTGAGCAGGCACTCACCCTGCAAGCGTGATGACCCGTGTGCTGGATGGGTTTTTGCCAACTTGACACAGCTAAAATATCTGAGAGGCGGGAACCTCAGTCATGAAAATGCCTCCATAAGACTGGGCTGTAGACAAGCCTGTTCTCTGCCTTCCTAGTGCTGCAACCCTTTAATACAGCTCTGCATGTTGTGGCAACCCCTAACCATAGAATCATTTTCATTGCTACCTCATATCTGTAATTTTGCTGCTACTATGAATCATAATGTAAATATGTGTTTTTCAATGGCCTTAGGCAACCCCTGTTGTTCAACTCCCAAAGAAGTCATGACCCACAGGTTGAGAAACATTGGTGTAGAGCATTCCTTAATGATCTGTTGACGGGACAGGACCCAGCCCGTTGTGAATGGGGCTGTCCTTTGGCTGGTGGTTCTGATTCTATAAGAAAGCAGTCTGAGCAAGCCAGGGGAAGCAATCCAGTCAGCGGGGGCCTCTCCATAGCCTCTGCATCAGCTCCTGCCTCTAGATTCCTGCCTTGCTTGAGTTCCTGTCCTGACCGCCTTCAGTCATAGACTATGATGTGGACATGTAAGTCGAATAAACCCTTTCCTCCCCAGCTTGCTTTTTGGTCATGGTGTTCTATTATGGCAATGGTAACCCTAACTAAGACAGCCTGACTTTGGATTCCTAGCACTCATAGTTTTAAAAGAAGGTGTGGAAGCTGGAGAGATGGCTTAGCATCTCTTGTAGAGAACTGAGGTTCCCAGGCATGCACATACATATATGCAGGCAAAACACTTGTATATAGAAAACAAAAAAACCACACACACAAAGTATAGCATCATGTGTCTGTCATGCCAGCACTGGGGCCAGCAAAGACATTATACTCCCTGGACCTCCCTAAGCAACCAGCCCAACCCAAGTAGTGAGCTCCAGGCTCTGGGAAAGACCTATCTCCAAAACAAGGTAGAGAGTGATTCTTCCTTGAAGACCCCTGTACTGGCTGATTTTGTGTGTCAACTTGACACAGGCTGGAGTTATCACAGAGAAGGGAGCTTCAGTTGGGGAAGTGCCTGCATGAGATCCAGCTGTGGGGCATTTTCTCAATTAGTGATCAAGGGGGTAGGGCCCCTTGTGGGTGGTGCCATCCCTGGGCTGGAAGTCTTGGGTTCTATAAGAGAGCAGGCTGAGCAAGCCAGGGGAAGCAAGCCAGTAAGGAACATCCCTCCATGGCTCTGTATCAGCTCCTGCTTCCTGACCTGCTTGAGTTCCAGTCCTGACTTACTTGGTGATCAACAGCAATATGGAAGTAAGCTGAATAAACCCTTTCCTCTCCAACTTGCTTCTTGGTCATGATGTTTGTGCAGGAATAGAAACCCTGACTAAGACAACCCCCAAACCCACACTTGGAAATGTCTTACTTTCACAACTTCCCTGCAAAGCCCACATCCATGTCTCAGGTTTCCCTTTATCGTTATAGTCTATTGCCTATTGTATGTATGCATATTTTAGAGTGTTGTGCGTGCATACACATGTGTGTGCATTCATATGCCACGGTGCTCTTGTGGAGGTCAGAAGACAATCTGTAAGATGGGTGTACTCTCCTAGTACCATGTGGACCCCAGGATCAAACTCAGATCTTCAGGCTTAGCACATACCTTTACACTCTGAGCCATCTTGCTAGCCCTTGGGTCTGGCTTACATTATTCTGAGCACCTCTCTCTGAACTCCCATGCTTAAGTATAAATGACAATATACTCATGAAACCCCACCTCTAGTCTGCATGCAAATAGGAGAACTCTCAGTCCCTACATGGGGACCCTATTGGGAGAACCCCCTAACAAGAGAGCAAAAGCCACTTTCTGCTCCTGCTGGGCAGACAGATCCCTCTAGAAGTTGACTACTACTCAGGCAGCAGTTGCCTAGGAAACACCAGTGACATCAAGGAGCCTCAAGGACACACTAAATAACTTCAGCAACCGTTTGCATGTGGCAGATGTCGCCAGGGGCAAAACCCTGTCTGGCTCGCTGTGGGAAAGCCATGGGGACCCCAGAAGGAGCCAGAAACACTTGGAAGAGTAATAGGAAAGTAAAGTCCTTTAGTCCCTTGATTGTCACACTCCTAAGACAGACAGGGATCAATAAGGATGGTTCCCAGAAGAGGTTGCCCAAGAGTTTTGTGAAACCCAAAGAGTGGGTAGTCTTTGCCTAAATCTGGCTCTTCCCATACCCTGTAACATTACCTTGCTCCCCCACATGGGGTGTCTGGCTTCTGCTGAAGGAAGGTGGAAGTCAGTGACAGGGCACGCTGTGAGGCCTCAGGCTCTGCTTAGCCAAGGCAGTTAATTAGGATCCTTTACCTGCCAGGTAAAAAGCGAGTGGCAAGGAGGATCAGACCCTGTCACCTACTCCAGCTCTAGTCTGCCTGCTCTCGTTAGAGCCATGCCACTCCCACAGAGTCTCAGAGGCCAGAAGGCAAATGAGCCAGACATGCCTACAGCCTATGATGGGACACTAAGAGCCCATCTTACCTGCTCTCTCCAAGGAACAGGGACAAGGGTCCAAAACAGACACCCGCCTGCCTTTCCTCACCACCGGCTACCGGATCCTCCTGATGAGATCTGCTCCTATCAGAAGTGACTGGTTTCTTTAATGACCTGGTCCAGTTTGACCACATCTGTAGGCTGGGCTGAAAGGAAGCCAAAATAAACAAAAACAAGCTATGCCTAGCAGTGGAGAAACCAAAGAGCTGACAGCCAACCTCTGGCTTGCAGGACAGGACTGCCTAGGCAAACCTCCTGGCTGCTCTAAGCATTGTATGAGGCTTTAAACCACAGGCCACAGCCGTGGAAAGTACCACGTGAGCCTGCAGGGTCACCGGAAAGGAAGAGAGAGCTCCCAGGTGAGCAGAGCAATGAGAAGACAAGGAGTCGCCTCCATCTCTCTTCCAAAGAGTTCCCCAGCCAGGGATGGTGATGTAGTCCCAGTTGTCAAGACAATAAGGCAGGAGGGGTGAATAACAGTCCAGGGCTAGCCTGAGCTACATAATGAGAACCTGCCTCAAACAAACAATAGCAGCAACAACAAAATGGTTTCTGCCCACCTCCGATCCTGTCATACCACACCGAACACTTCGTTACAGTTATTTGTCTAGTGTGTACATATATGTGCAGGACACCTGCAGGACACCTGCACCTCGCTATAGGAGTCAGAGAATTTTGAAAACCAGTTCTTTCTCAGGAATTGAGCTCAGTGTGCTAGTCCTGGCTGCCAGTGCCTTTACCTACTGAGCCATTTCAATGGCCTCATTTTTTTTGTTTGTTTGTTTATAGGACTATCTGAGTTGGCAGAAACAGGAGAGAAATTAGTGCTAGAATTGCAATCAGTGTGGGCTCAAAGATGGTTCGTGTATGTCTGGGAGTGAGATGCAGGTGCCACGGTGTGGGATGTCCGGGTTCTCGGCTCTTTGCACTGAAACAGCTCTCATCAATGCTGCTGTGGCAGCCAAGAAGCCAGTTGCCCAGAGCCCCCAAATCTCTGCTGGCACCAGTTTCTGCTCCCATGCCACCCAAGGAACAAAAGGCATGCTTCCTGTGAGGTCACAGGCAAGATTGGCTGGGATCCCCCTGAAATGTCAACTTTTAGAGACTGCTCCCCTGCAGATAATTATTGACATAAAAAGAACATGTATGCCATTGTGGCCCAGAGTGAGGTTAGCATGAATTATACAATACCCCAAACTCCTTTCTCCTGGCTGTGTATGCCCCAGAGACATCTGTGCACCATGCAAGACCCCACCCCAAGAGTGGGAGTCCCTGAAAATGGACCACCATTTGAGCTGTCAAAACTATTAGTCCTGACAATACTTGGGTGGGTGAGGCCAAATCAGGAAATCTCCAAGGCAGACACAGACAAACATACAAAAGATTTTCTTCTAAGTCTTTTTGCCTGATCACTAGAATGCTGCTGCCTGCCCTGCCAAGACACCATTACTAGGACCTAGAGAATGGCTGGGTTGTGTAGGCAAATGCATTATCAACGTGTGCCTCCGGGTAGTGGGGAATCAGAGTAATCTTGAATAATTTTGAAGGTGTTATTTGGTGAAGGAGCAGTGTGTTTGCAAACAACATGAAATGCATTTGCTCCCTGTACCACAAGTCTCTCTGCCGTGTGGCTATGTGGCTTCTCCCATCAAGACGTTCAGTGTTTCTAGGCTGGGGAGATGGCTCAGTCAATGAAACACTTGCCACACAAGTATGGGAATATGAGTTTAATGCCTGTGTGTGAGTGTGTGAGATGTGTACAATTGTAATTCCAGCACTGAGGAGGCTGAGATAGGCAGATCCCTGGGACTCACTGGCCAGCCTGGCCTACTTGGCCAGTTCCAAGGGAATGGCCAAGTCTGTCTTCCTGAGTGGGATTAAAGTTGAAATAGAAGGGCAAGGATTTACACAGCTACGCAGTCCCAACAAGGTGTGATCCCACCCACCACTGATCTATCAATCATTTTCTGGGCTTCAGCCGCATCCTATAAGGTGGTCTGACAAGCTGTTAGAACTGTGTGAAATCTCTTTCTGGGTGACAAGTACCTCCTCTGGCTGCACCTTTTGCTTCCCCCCCCACACACACACACCAGAATAATATTTCTAGGAAATCCCCATTTCCTTAGAGTCATCTTTAGTATATCTTCATTTGCTCTATGCCTGCTACCTAAGCTGGGCTCGCCTAGGCTCTCCAGCCCCAGGGGCTCTCCTGGCAGCTGACAGAAGGGGCAGGAGGAAGCCCAATCTAGACTGAAGAGCTGCCAGTAAAACCCATCACTAATTGCTTTTTCTCAGAACTGAATGAATCTTTATTCACCAAGTTCTGGGCTTCCTCTCCAGCAGAACGAGCCGATACCTGGTGTCTTAGTCGGGGTTTCTACTCCTGCACAAACATCATGACCAAGAAGCAAGTTGGGGAGGAAAGGGTTTATTGAGTTTGCATTTCCACATTGCTGTTCATCACCAAAGGAAGTCAGGACTGGAACTCAGGCAAGTTAGGAAACAGGAGCTGATGCAGAGGCCATAGAGGGATGTTCTTTACTGGCTTGCTTCCCCTGGCTTGCTCAGCCTGCTTTCTTATAGAACCCAAGACTTCCA
>NW_022196903.1:93926490-93935964 GCF_008632895.1 Mastomys coucha
AATAAATGGGAAACTCCAACACAAGAAAGGGGACTACATCCCTGGAAAAGCAAAAATGTAATCTTCCAGAAAACACGGACACAACTGAGGTATTACATTCAACCCAGCACAGGCAGTTAACAACAGATTCAGAACATAAACCAAGGCCTGCATTTCCTCATTCGGCACTTCTCCCGGAATGGCAAGAAGTTGGGGGAACTTCTAGAAAGCCCCCCAGACGGCTCTGGCTGAGCCTTTGTTCTCTGTCCAGTTGCATCTTCTGCCCCCAGTGTGGACAGCAAGGCCAGGACATCAGTCAGTCCCGAACAATCAGGTTCTTCCTATCTGCAGGGCTCTGTGCTTCAGGGCGTCCACGTCCCTCCCTTCTGCTCACAGACAATACGGGCTCCATACCATGAAAATACTTCTTTTCAACTCTGCTGAAAGAGATCAGCGGGCAGCCCAGTCCTCTCATAGGCCTCAATGGAGATGAAAGAAAGCACGCAAGAGAGGGAACCAACCCAAAGAGAAGAAGGAGGCAGAGGCCCCTGGACGTGCTCTAAACCCAGTGGGAAAACTGGACTGGGGCTCTCCTTCCCAGTCTAGAGGAGAAAAGATAAGAAGGAAGTAGGAAGTGGCGTGGGGTGGGGTGGAATGGGATGAGGAAGCAAAGGAAGTGGGCGAGGAAGTAGCTTGCCTCTCCCAGGGGCCTTTGCTTACTCCCTCTGGACCACTGGAGAAACTGAGGTGGTCAGCAGGCCCGAGAGTGGCGACTGCATCCACACTGCCGCCATCCTGGCTGCACACACAGATTCCTGCTGCCAGTTGGCCAGACGTCAGGTCCTCTGTCGTGGCTGCGGAAAGGGAGAAGGCGGCTGCCTTTTGCTTTTCTCTCCAGTTGGCAAAAACAGCATAGCCCGAGAGCCTGGCCAGGCCCCATTTCCTCCCACAGGCAAATGATTCCCTGGGCTTGGGAAATACACCTGGCCAGAACTCCCATAGCGGGGGCAGGGAGCACAGCTTTGCTGGTCCCCGGGGAAATAAGCAGCTCTGGCTACTTACAAAATGCTTTGATGTCAGAACGTATTGGAGGAAGACAAATTGCCAGACTCGGTGAGACTGGAGCAGTTCCAGAGGTGGTGATGGACACACTGAACTCACGAGGGCCACTGTTTAGTGAGCACTCACAAGGTGTTCCTTCCAGGACATCTTTTCGTCCCGCAGCTGGGACAATGACAGTGCCCTTTACATGCACTGGCCAAATGTCACCAGCTGTAAGCTACCTCCTCACTTGAGCCAGCTCCCCTATCACCTAGCAGTGCTGGAGGGCCAGGGAGTAGCAGTGGGCCCCTAAGGAGCCCTCAGGCACTGACAGAGGGAAACTGGTGGGTCAAGAGGCAGCTCTTCTGCACCGTGTGTGGCCTCCTGGGTTTCTGGTGGCTCTGACAGAATGAAGCTCCAGTAGCCTGGCCTGCCTGGGTAATTTACTTAATAATATACCAACACTGCATGGCTTCTCGGTCCTCTCTGATTCCTCCAGGCTCTGCTTTCCCAGTAAAACTCCCTGCACCAGAGTCCTTGACCCAGGGTCAGCTTTAGGAAAATACAGCTGCTACGGTTCAAATGTGACACCTCTCGTGGGCTCATGAGAGTTTGAATGCTTTGTGCCCCAGCTAGCAGAGCTGTGTTGGAAGGGTGTGAACTTTTCAGGAGGCTAAAGTTCACTTGAGGAAGTGAGTCTGGGTTGGTTAAGGCCTCGAGGTTGCAGGGCCCAGCCACACCTCTAGTCTGCTCTCTGCTTCTTGACTTATCAGAGTCAGTGTGATCAGCCACCCACACTCCCCACACCAATACCATGCCTTCCCCACCATGACTGACAGTGCCCTTTCTATACTGTAAGCCCAAATGGACCCTTCCTCCCTGAAACTGCTTCTTCTTATCAGATGAGAGCAACATGGAATGTAAGTTAACATGAAAGAAAGTGCTGTCAACACACCGCACAAAGGAAAAGACAAGGCTTGGTGACTGAACTGGCCTGTGGCCTGGTGGAACCTCCCTCCTGCTGTCATTATGAATTCAGCTGAAGTTTGAGATGCAAAACAACCTCGGGTTCCATCAACAAAAAGCCCAGACACTTCTCCCCTACAGACAGCAGCTTTTGCCATCCCATTCAAGGACTTCCAAGAAGATCGGTCCTAGACACATGGGTTAAAAAGACAAGGGGCAAACTGGAGGTCGATGGATTTCAGGGAGTCTCTGGCTTCTGTGAGCCTGAGCTGCTTCCTCAGAAAGGTGAAAAGGCAATGACGGCCCAGAGAGGTAAAAGGTCAAAGCCATGAATCCCTGCGACTTTCAGAGTCAATGTGACCGTGGCAAGAAGCACGTGGAGAAAGCTGCCCTGGGGACACATGTGGGGATCGTACCAGGACAGAATGGTGTGTGGGGGCTGATGGGCTAAATAGGAAAGAGCCAACCACCCACAGGGGAGGACGCTACCCAGTCAGGGCCAAGAGGGACTGGGAGCATGTGTCTCTATGCATCTTCTGGAGTGAAGACAGTCTTCCTTACCCTTGGACATCAGGAACCCAAGCTCTTCTGACTTGGAACTCCAAAGCATATGAGCAACCGCCCTCATTTCAGAGCTACATCCTTAGCACTGGGGTCTGTAGACTTGGGCTGAGCTCCACCAGCAGCCACCCTTCCCCCAATTGCAGGACCTCTGCTACTAATCATTATAGGCCTGAGATGACTCAGCCTGTACTTAAATGAGCTAAATCCCCCTGACAGACCTCTCCTTGTAGCTCCCCATATATCCTGCTGAGTCTGTCTCTCTGTGAGCTCTGGCTGACTGATACAGTACCCAGTAACACGGACTCCGTGACAGGAAAGCAGTGTAGGGCATGAAGGGACAGGGAGATGTCCTTGGAGCCCAGCTTCAGCCTCTCACTCTCCCACTCTTTGAGTTTTGGGAAACCCACTGTCTCTTAGAAGTCTCTTTTCCCATCTGGGTGGGTAGTAAGAGTGCTGGGAGGAGATGGGGGCAGGGGGCAGGTATTGGATGAACTGACCAAAACCAAGATGGTAAAAGTGAGAGTCTAGGCAGGTGTCAAGAGTTGACCATCTGCCCTGGCTCGGGGCTGCTGTGAGTTTGTATGTAATTGGGTTGATCTAAGCCCCGGGGGATATTTAAATAGACTCTGAGTTTCAACACCCAGTCTGATTCCAGATGACTCTACACAGCTGTACGGTGCCCAGTTAACCTTCTGATTACGCTAGGGAGTCAGCCCATGGGGCTCCAGCACCTGCAAAGGGCCTCTGAGCCTTGAGGCTAGGCAGAGCTGGAGGCCCAGCCATGAGCCACTGGCTGGAAGCCCAGCAGCCACTCCTTGGCAAGAAAATAAGACAGAACTAAGAATGTTCCAAGTGGAAAGGGGAACTTGAATCCAGGGATATTCTCAGTGGGGGGAGCCCAAGCCCCTGGAAAGAAAGCCTCAGACTCTTCGTGGGCAGGGGATCTAGGCAGAGACTCCCATCTGCCTTGGGAGCACCACCATCCCTTTCATCTGCAGGATACAAGGAGGTACCTTCCACACCCGGCATCTGCAGGCTCCTTCAGGTCTTCCCATTGGCAGATTGGTGGTGACTGGAAGAGGAAACCAATGACATGACCTTTCACCAAGCCTCTGCGGGTCTGCAGAGACGACCCTTGCCAAACATCTACCTTCCCTTCCCTACCTTCTGTGGGTTCTGATAGACCACCCTACGTCCATCGGAACCTCCAGCCAGCGGAACTGAGCAAACGCTCAGTTGCCCTAACCCCTCCCTGTGAACCAATAACAGAGAGCAGCTTCCAGGAGGAGCGGTTAATGTCGCTCATGGTCTCAGAGACTCCACTCATCATGGCAGGAAAGGTACAGCAGAGCAGAGCCGTGCTAAAATCGCAGAGGCCAGGAAGAAGGGACCAGCACTTGCAAGGGATCACAGCTGGGTACAGTCCCCAGGGGCACACCACACAAGGACCAGAATCTCCCAGGTGCTTCTCAGGTCCAATCAAGTTACAATCAAGATCGACTGATCACACTCTCAGAGTTTGTAAATAGTCCCTCAAGAGTTTGTAAATAGTGGCCTCAATTAACTGCTCGCAGTTCTCTTCCAAGATCCAGACCCAGGCACCAAACTTGAGCAAATGAGCAAAATATAAAAAATATATTACATGTTATATATAATCGGAGTCTATATAACATCACCATAACAGTAATCTGTCTCAGTGCCAAGCTGATCAGGGCATGTGACACATGCTAAGATGCCTCTTGACATTTTCTTACATAACTGAACAACTGGAGGTAGGCAGCAGTGTCACTAATTTTAATGATTTGAGGGCTGACTTGTGTTGCTCTCTTGTGGGTTCAACATGGCTGCTTTTGTTCCCGGCAGCTTATCAATGATCATGACAGAAAGAAACTAGCCAAAGGAAAATGATTCGTATCATTTCTAAGCTGGAAACACAAAGACTTCTGTCTCCCACCAGGCAGGCACTCACTTCCAGACTGGACCTGTGTTCTGTGTTCCCCAGCTAGATACCCAACATCAGGAGCAAAACGGACAACAATCATAAGACATTCTGTACTCTGTACAAGGAAGCCCAGAGTTAAGGGGCATCTGGAAACTGCTTGAGGGCAAGTCCTGGGGTTTTGGGGGTTCACAATGGACATAAAAATTACCATAGGTAGGGGGCTGGAGAGATGGCTCTGTGGTTAAGAGCATTGTTTGCCCTTGCAGAGGACCTCGGTTCAGTCTTCAGTGTCCACCCACATGGTGTGGCTCACAGCCATCTGTAATTTCACAAGTCTGAATGTTGTCCATACACACACATGTAGGCAAAACACCATACATATAAGATAAAATAAAAATCAATTTTAAAAAATCGCCATGGGTACACATCACAATGGCTGCCAGAGAGGAATTGTATCTGGGGCTATGACAATGACACAGCAGGTGAAAACAATTGCCACACAAGGGCCATGAACCCATGTTAGTTTGTCCCCCAGAACCTTCAGGAAAAGCTGGATGCTGTGGAATACATCTGCAACCCCTGAAGTCCTACAGAATAGAAGGCTGGGATGGGAGAATTGTCCACAAGTCCACCCACCAGCTAAATATAATATATAATTCATGTATTTTCAGTAGAAGCAAGAAGAGAAACTTTGTCTCAACCAAATCAAAGGAAAGGACCAAGTCCAGAAAGCTTTGATTTCTCTTCTGACCTCAGTACTCACATTCACACACACACACACACACACAGAGAGAGAGAGAGAGAGAGAGAGAGAGAGAGAGAGAGAGAGAGAGAGAGAGAGAGAGAGAACTAGAGCTTACCCCAGAGTCAAACATAGAGGTTTGAGAAGTCAGGGTGTGCCAAAAAACAAACAAACAAACATTAAACACTTTGAGACATTACAAAAAAGATCCAAACTAGGAAACAATTCCTCCTACCCACCCTGCTCCTCACCCCCACTCCTGAATGCTCTTGGGTTTCTTCTTCTGCCTCCAATGTACCTTGCATATAAGCCAGATATCCTACACACACACACACACACACACACACACACACACACCACCGCCGCCCCTGCTCCTGGCTCTGCTCAGATGTCTTAGCATATGATTGCTGTTCGGCTATCTCATCTCTGCAGAATGATGCTAGGTTAGGGGTTATTTCTTTCTCTCTCTTATTTTCTTGTAATGCAGTCCTTTTGTTTAACTTTTTTTTTAAAGACATCAGTCATCTATCAGAAGGGAAATGAGAACACTACCCCCGCCCAGTACATATTGCCTCCATTTTGCCACTAGCTGCAAAACTCAACAAATATACCCTCACATGGGCACCTGCCAATCACTCACTGTTACAATCAAAAAGCTGTGGGATGTGTGGGCTTCCCCCTCTAGGCTGAGCTTGATGCATAGTGTAGGGACGGATGGTTAATACCACATCACCTTGGAGGCTTAGCAAACACCTCCAGCTTTCCTTACATGGTTTTTGGAAGTGGCCAGGCATTATGGTGACCCTGCAAAGCACGTTCCTACTTCATCTCAAAGCCTGTGTGTATTTTGATGGAAATATAATCCATATGTTTGCTTCATTTCTATCTCTTCCTGCACACACTGTGCTAAGAACTAGCTAATGGATGGCCAAAGCCCCCTTGGAGACTTCTTAGAGCATTTTTTTTCCTTAACAGAAAAAGGAAGCTGTCTTGGCTGGCAATAGCCAGAGCTTGCCTGCCAAAGGTCTGCGGAGAGCCAAGTGCAGAAGCCAATGGGCAAAGAAACAGATGGAGGATCAGGGTCAGCTTTCTCCAGGAAGAAGGCGAATGGCTGCTCTCTACATTCAACATTTATTAAGCATCTGCTATTTACTGACTGCAGTTCTACAGGTAGGGGACAGAAAAATAGTAAGATGGCCCCTCCCTGGGTTTAGGACGCTTCTCACTTTTCATACAGGTGTTAGCATTTTTCCCCCTATAGAAGGCCAGAGAAACAATAATTTTGCTTTCCAAAGGAGAAGGCCTCGGGGGCCGGTCCTCTACAATGCCAGTGGTGTGAAAGCAATCAGAAACAGCACACTGATGGGGAAGGGGGTCAAGTTCCAGCAGAACTCAATCACTGTCAGGGTAGAAGCTGGGCCTGGTGATTCATGCCTGTCACCAGTATTTCACAAGGCAGAAGAAACAGGAGGACCATGAGTTTTAAGCCAGCCTGGGCTACAGTGAGGCCATCTTAACCTTTGCTCGAGGTAGATACATTTAGATTTATTTATTTGTTTATATGAGTACACTGTCACACCAGAAGACTGCATGGGATCCCATTACAGATGGTTGTGAGCCACCATGTAGTTGCTGGGAATTGAACTCAGGACCTCTGGAAGAGCAGTTGGTGCTCTTAACCACTGAGCCATCTCTCCAGCCCAAGGTAGAAGCATTTAACGGCACCAAATGCGACCATGTCCCACCTCTGACAACAGCAATTCCCTATCATTTTTCTCTCATTCAATGAATATGGATGGATATCTCTGATATAGAGATGAACATCCCTAAAGCCTTCATCATGACAGAAATAATCCCATTTCTCTACTGGAAATGAAGGAAGGAGAGCAAATATCCCAGCCAAGAGTGCCTCTACCAGATCTTTTTCCTCAGTAAGCTTCATTCAGGGCCTGTGCCTTTACTTCCAGTGTGAATCACATGGCCCCTGCTACTTGAGTCCCATGAGGCCCAACAGGTTGTGATCATCTTCATGAAACTGGCAAGTGCTGGGTATACACGTGTTAGGGAATGGACAGTCACCAGGCTGCCTTAGCAGTGCCAGGACAGTGTAGTAGCTTCCTGGGATCCTTCAAATAAGATGAGGCATGAGCTGAGTCCCCCAGTGACTTGCTCAGGAGGATCTCTGCCTAGGAAGGGCACCCCTCTGCAGTGCTTCACAACACTGAACTGTGTGTTTCTAGACAGGTCAGCCCTGCTTCAGACAGATCTCAGTCCCAGGAGACCACATGACTCTCCAAGGACGCGAGGGGACGGAGGTAGCCATCTCCAAGACTCTCCCATCAGCCTGGCATCTGTTCTGGGTCCAGGTGGAGGAGAACTTTGGTCCTGATTGGCCCCTGATAACTCTAGCTTTCCATTTCTGGCTTTAAGGGATATGATTTGACACCCAGACTTAAACCTTTGTGGGGAAATTCATGTAATGACATTATGACATCTTGTGGTCACTTAGAGGAACCCACGTTATTCCCATCCAGTTTCTGTCCTGAGGGGGAAAACAGGCCCCATTCAAAGGCCAACCAAGGAGAGCAGGATGACATCATCCTCTTCCTCACTGGCCTCCTAGGTGTGCTTCTACCATCGAGTCTCAAATTGCGGCCCTGGACCAGTAGGACAGAAGCACCAGGGCCTACACGACTCTACCCTCCTGGAGCAGAAGCTGCCCTTTATGAGAGCACAGTAAGGTACCTGGTGAGGAGCTTGAGCGGCGTTCCTCTGTTCCACCCCGTCAGGAGTTGGTATCTAATTTGCTTCTGTTCTCATTACTAGGTAAAGGGCAAGCAAGAAAAGGAAGCCAACAGGATGTTACTAGAGAAGCGACCACAATGGATCCGGCAAATCCAAAGGGCCCCTGGGCTAAGTTAGTCATTTTGCTTGTCTGCGATCCTCATGTTTATAGGTGTGCTTGCTAGATACCATTCTAGGTGCTGTCTACCCTCTCACGATCAGGTAGACACTACAGTTGCCCCAGATTGCAGACGACAAGACTAAAGTTTACAGGGAAGTTGGGTCCCAGCTACCCCTGTAGACAGTGAACTCTGCTCAGTCCTCAGATCACATTAGAATCAGAATGGAGGAGTAAAGAGGTTCTATACAAATAAAAAAGCAACGGTGGGGGGGGGACCCCAATCAGCAGGGAATGTCAGTGTAGACTAGAAAGAGGGAGAAAGCACAGATAAGAAACAAACTCCGGGTCTTGGTGTCTCCTCTCTAGCAAGTGCCTACAAGAAGACAGCCAATAAGATTATGCCAGGTGGTGGTGGCACACACCTTTAATCCCAGCACTCTGAAGGCAGAGACAGGCAGATCTCTGGGTTTGAGGACAGCCAGGTCTACAAAGTGAGTTCCAGGACAGCCAGGGCTACACAGAGAAACCCTGTCTCAGAAAAAGGAAAAGAAAGGGAAAGAAAAAGGAACAAGGAAAAAGAAAAGACCTAAGATTATGCACTGCAGAGTTAGAATTCCCCATAGGAGGAAGGCCTGGATGTGATGACAGGAACGGGAGGAAGGCTAAAACTCAAGGCAAGCCTAGGCTGCTACTCATACCCTAAACCTCCTCCTAGGCCCACCCTCGATACAGTTGCCTCTCAGGAGAAGCCAGCCTTAAGAATGCTGATTTAGAAAATTTCAGATGCAGCTAAATGTGATGCAGCTAAAGGCAGGTAGGAAGAGCTATGTGGAAATCCAGAGTGATGGATGTCCACAGGAAGGTCAGACTCAAAGTCATTTCTCTACCCCCAGGTTCACAGTGTCTGAGGTCTAGCTCAACAGCACCCAGCCACTAGCCCCACATGTAAGAAGGTAGCCATCGGCAAGTCAAGGAGACAGGTCTCAGAAGAAACCAACTCTGTTGACACCTTGTTCTTGCAGGATGAGAACTGAAGTTCTCTTTCAACCACCCAACCTGGGTTTTTTGTTGTTGTTGTTGTTGTTGTTGTTGTTATAGCATCCTGATACACTGGGATGTGGTTGAGGGGTCCCTGGGGGTCCATTATGAGGGTCCTGAAAGTGGTGATGTTGGAAGATGGGGCCTGGTAGGGGATGTCCTGAGTCAAAAGGTCTTCTTAAGCAACACTGGTCCGCGGGAGGGAGTTCCTAGAAAGGATGGTAGTATCAAAACCTGAACCTATAAGGCCAGCCTGGTCTACAGAGTGAGTTCCAGGACAGCCAGGGCTATACAGAG